>NC_041384.1:335265737-335404432 GCF_002162155.2 Triticum dicoccoides
ACTAGCCGTAGCGGGGAGATGGGCTCGCCGGAGAGGTACCCCACTATCTATCTTAGGGTTCAGGGTGGGGTGGTGGTCACTGGTGGTGGTGGGGCGGTGGCGTGGGGATCGCTGGAGAAAAAGCTCGGCATGGGGGGGGCCTACGGGGATGGCCGAGGTGGCGGTGGGGAGTGTTTTTGGGGCGGGCGGGGCGGTGCACCACGGCCACGGGCGGTGGGGGCGGCTGTTTGGCCGGTGGTGGCTGGCGGCTCAGGGGGCTGGAGGTTCAAGATGAACTGCAAGCCCTTGATTTCGTATCCAACGGCTGCAAAATCGACTGACTAGAGATGAAAAAGTCAGTCAACTGACGTGTAGCCTCACCTCTAGTGCGTTAAGTTTCGAGAGTAAAATTCAGTTTCGACAGCAAAATTCAGTTTCGACAGTTAAGTTCAGTTTCAACAGTTAAATTCAGTTTCGACGGTTAAGTTCAGAGATGAGCGGCTGATGTATACATCTAGCACTTTGTGGTTATGTATTTTACGTCATCTATTGGAGATGCTATTAGAATTCCACTCAGGTTAACGTTGTCTCTCTTGTCCTCCTTCAGGCTCAGCGTCGTACAACTCACCGGAGCTGCTCCAACGACGAAACCCTCCATCACAGCGGAGCAGTACCTCGGGCTCCATCTCCAGACGCTTAAGATCTTCTTCCCCTCCTCCGACAGCCAAGTCAGCCGGAGCATCCTCACCGGCCAATCCAGTCACGCTGAGATCGACATGGCTTCGCCAAAGAGGTTGTACACTTGTTGCATGTCTTTTTTACTCTACATGTTATATATATTGTCCACTGAGCACACGGAGTAACGGGAAATACGATCATTTTATCCTACTATATGACAAGCAGTGTGGTACCAGGCAACTTAGCTATCCGTGATGGACTCTCTTGAACGCCATCATTATTTATCTCTGCGCGTTTGAGCTGTGCATTTGTCGATGGCCCTGGGAGTTGAGATAGTAGGGCAGTGGCCTGGGTCCAAAGTAATAGAAGTAGCACAAAAACATTTTTTAGTGTAGGCTTTCCTTGCTCAAGCCTGCCTACTGGAATCGCCAATGCTTGACAGGAAAACTGAATGAAAAACATAGGAATTGGAAAGTTTCGTATGGTACTACTTTTCATGACTTTGGTGCAAAGGAATGGAGCAAAGGAAAACTGTAGGATTTGTTCCTTTAGAGTCTCCTTGAAAGAAAACCGTAGGAATTTTAATTTCCACTTGTCCTCCTTTTCAAATTCCTATTCATGAAGCACAAGACTAAGAGATAGTAGCATAATAGCATTATAACCGTACATTTTCTTGTGGTTTGGCTTAATCTCACCATGCTTCTTTGCATCGTGTGATCTTCCAATTATTGTGAACCAAACACCCAGATTGGCAGAAATACTCTGTTTTTAAATCCTCTGTTTTGCACGCGCATTCCAATCCTATTCCTATCTATTTCCCATCCCTGCAATGTTAGAATCCTCAAATTCAAACAAGCCCTTACACAATTACTTCTATTATAGATATGTGTCAAAGAAAACCTTGTGTGGTTTGTCCTGCTCCTGCAGTGCTATGTTCCACCCCAGCTCAGCTGCTCCAACGATGGAAGGGTTCACCACAACAGGGATCCGCTCTCCAGACTGTCTTTTGCCGCCTCAGATCTTCTTCCCCGCCACTGGCAGCCATGACAATTGCATTACCATCATCAACCGAGCAGATGACCTTGAGGACTACACGGGTCCGCAAGAGAGGTCGCACTCTTCCGTATCTGCTTACGTTATGCATCGCTTAATATGATGACATGCTACTTTATCATCGTGTTCACCTATTAGACTCCGAGTCAAGTCCAAACTTATGCTGAAACTTGAGTTTTTAAATGGTTGTGGGGTACATATTGGGGCAGCAATCAGTACTATCTGTCTACTATCTGGTTAATCTTGGGTGTCTACTATGAGTTTCATGTTGGGTACAAACAAACATTAAAGGAGCCATTATCTGTATTTTTAAACTAAAGCTATTATCTGCCTGCTATCATTGTTTTGGATCTATCCACAGTTTGCTACCATCACTCTGGATTTGTGCATGCACTCCTTACGTAATCTCACTATGTTTTATTCTTATGCATGTCAGTTATTGTACATAATGGAACTGAACATGTAGAACAAAAGAGACGAGCCTTGCGTGGCAATAAAATTTCATGCAGAGGTCGCTCCATGGTGGGCGCAAAGGCAACCCCCCTCCACCCATTTCGGATCGTAATCAAGAGGAAGATAACTATTCTGAGGGGGATTCAGAAGCAGAAGACCACTCCTATTTACCCCATGAGGTCTTTGCTCTAACTTGGCATGCTGATGTTGGTTATTTCATGCATATGGTGCCTTGCATTGCTTACTTTATAAATCAAATATGTCAACTGCTTAGTTTAGACATGCTTTTTGTGAATGCCATCTATTTAGTTTATTCATCGTTCATGTGAATTATGCAATGCCATCTTGTTTAGCCAGGCATCATATATGTGATTTTTGCAATGCCATGCTGCTTAGCCAGTCATCTTATATGTGAATTATATCAGGCCATCCATTTTTTCGTTACGTATTACATTTGTCAACAATGTTAGTACATTCAACTACTCTTCGTGTGCATCAGCCATTTGACACGGTGATGGAAAATTCTTGAGTGAAAACAAGGTCTTCAGAGCAGACTATGCTATCTGACGAAGCGCATATCTCGCTGGTTACGGATAGCTCCTTAGAGGAGGATTCAGAGACAGATGACCAGTCCTATTCCCCCCAAGGTGTATGCTCTAATTAACTTGGCAGGGTTATGTTGCTCATATCGTGCGTATGGTGTCTTTCATTGCGATGCCATTTGATTAGTTTAGACATGCTTTGTGTGAATGCCACCTGTTTAGTGTCTAATTACCATATATGTGAATTATGCATTGCCATCTTGTTGCAAGACATTATATATGTGAATTATGCAATGCTATCTTGTTGCAAAGGCATTATATATGTGAATTATGCAATGCCATGCTGTTGAGCCAATCATCATGTATGTGAATTATAACATGCTATCATTTTTTTGTATTACGTGTTCCATTTGTCGACAACGTTTGTATATTCAACTACTCTTCCTGTGCATCAGACATTTGAAGCGGTGATGGAAGTATCTGGAGTGAAAACAAGGTATTTAGAGCAGACAATGCTACCTGCTGAAGCAGACATCTTGCTGGATACAGAGAGCTCCTCATAGGAGGATTTAGAGACTGATGACCAGTCCTATCCCCCCCCTGAGGTCTATGCTCAAACTTGGCAGGGTTATATTACCCATGTCATGCATGTTGTCTTGCATTGCTTAGTTTTTACATCATATATGGATTGCCATCTTCTTACTTGCTTACTATATAAATCATATATTTGAATTATATCATGCCATCATGTTTACATACACAACATCTATCTGAATTATGGCATGGCAACCCATTTAATAAAGGCATCATATAGTTATATCATCTCATCCCGTTTAGTGTTTACAGTCATCATATTTTGAATTATGTCATTCTATCCAGGAATTATATCATGCTATCATGTTTCCATAGGTGGCATGTATGTGAATTATGGCATGCCAACCTATTTAATAAACACATTATATAGTTATATCATGTCATCCTGTTTACATAGTCATCATATTTTGAACTATGTCTTTCCGGCTTTTTTAGTTAGCCATCATAATGTGAAATTGTATCATGCTATCCTATTTAGTTAGCCATCATATATGTGAAATTGTGTCATGCTATCCTGTTTGGTTAGAAAACATAAATGTGAATTATTTCATGCCCTCTTTTATTCCCCACTATCCGTTGCACCTGTCTATCATACAATGTCTGTACATTGAATTACTTTTCTTGTTTATCAGCCATTTGAATTGGAGAGGGTGATGGCAGTATCTAAGGGAGTAACAAAACGGTCTTCAGAAAAGATAGTGCTACCAGTTGATGCATATAGAACCACGGTTGTACTTGCCCAAGAACCAGCCCCACCACACATAAACCAGACTCTCGCAGATTGTACCCCTACCCAGTTGGACAGAGAACCAGCTACACCCCTTCTAACCCCAACCCCAGCAGATAGTAACCCAGTTCCAGTTGGCACAACACCGTCTCCATCACAAAGCACCCAAACACGAGCAGTTAGTAAGGGAATTGCAGTGCCCAAAGCACGAGGACCACCACTCCGAATCCCAACTCAACGCTTAAAGGAGAAGAAGAATTGTTCTCAGGTCAGGTTATGTAGCTATGGTTCATACTCCTTTGCTCTTGCATCACTGTATTTACTCAGACCAACTATTTTCAAATTTGAAGGATGGAATTGGAACTCCAATGGCGCAACAAGTATGTTTTAAACTTGTTTCTCTAACTGGTTTGCTGTTGTAACTTGCTCTATATTGATTTCAGTTTCAATTGAATAAAGAGTTATGTTCTGATGTCATGCACATTACAAGTGTCTCTATAGTTTCCCACACTTATATTCTATCTATTCTGCTTTGTCTTAAACAAATATTATTTGAACTGTGTCTCTATCTTGATTTGGCAACAAAAACTAGAATGATATAGACCATAAAGTGACCATGGTACATAGATATATGTTTGTTTCATGTTGTTATCCTGTGCACTTTACTACTGAACTGATTTACCAAAATGAGTTTCATATACAACATGGTAAACCTGTGACGTGTCTGCTTGTTTCTCTTTTAGAATGCGGACAAAATATTGGAGAATAATACCCCGTTATGCAATGGTGAAGGAAGTAATGCAAATAAGGTTCAAGATAGTGAGACATCCCTGTTGGTCTCCAAGAAAGCTGATAAAAACTACCTTGATGATAGTGAGAGAACCCAGAAGTCTTGTCTTGATGTAGTGTTCGAGTTACTGGCCACTACTGCTGGCACAAGCTCTTCGAACTCGCTTCCTGAATCAGTTCATCTTCTTGAGTCTCAGCTTCAAGTTGAAAGACTTCGATCAGATGTGTTGCGACAGGAAGCTGAAGGACTGAGGAAGTCCGTGCAGAATTCAGATGCGTACTTTCTGGTGCAACAACAAGCGCTGGAGGATTTAAGCGCCAAACAAGAGAAAGTTAATAAGCTTGCTAAGCATCTTGCCAGCATTATGGGTACCCAGGATATTGTTTCTTGAGATCTTCTGAAGTGGTTTTAGTTCTGGACTTGTTTTGCTGCGGCGTTTATTTGCACTGGTTGCCAAATTTGACAACCAGTGTATATGATATGCTGCTTTGTTCCCTATATTTGCACTGGTGGCGAACTTTGATGCCCAGTGGATGTAATATGTGTAATAGCCGTGATAGCCTAGCGTAAGTTGGTGGCTTATTTATTTCCTTGTTGTCTTGTTTATTTGTTTGCTTGTAGTCAGTGCTGTTCTTTTTCCGCGGTTTGCTAGTGGCCGCAATAACCTATTTTATAAAACTAGGCCACAATAACCATGGGCTACATATTTACTGTAGTGACACCGGGCCTTCTACGGGCCGTAGAAACAATGGGCATTCTACGAACCGTATCATCAATGGGCCTTCTACGGGCCATATGATTGATTGCCCAAACATGGGCCAATAACATATCGCTTTATGGCCGTAAACAGGCTAGAGTTGGAATCATCCGTTCATGGGCCGACCATAATGGGCCGTCGTTAATCGGCTGTATTTGATGACGCTATGAAAACGTCCCAACGTATTAACGGGCGACGAACGGGCCGACTGTAAGCACGGGCTGAATTTGGCCCACAAGCAGAAAATGACAGTAACGGGCCGTAAGTAACCGAATGCTGGAAATGAGCTCAAAAATAAATGGGCCTTGAGAAGGCCGAAAGATAACATTGGCTGGAAACGGCCCAACAGAATAATTGACCGTTAATGGGTATAAAGTGATACACTGTTCATTATGGGCCAGTTTTACCATGGGTCGTTAATGGGTCGAGGGTTACTAAGGGCCTCATATGGTCCAAAAGATGTCATGGGCCATACATGGGTGGAAGTTAAAACGGGCTGGAATTATATTGGACGGCCAATTATGGTCGGCCCATAAACGGGCCCTGGGTTAGCAGGCTGTAAATGGGCTATATCCAAACAGGCCATTAACAGGCTTGCCGTCGGCCGGCCCGCCACCTTTTGACCAAGTCAAACGGACCGGCCTGTTCACAGGAATGGGTCTCTATTGGGTCATGCCACGTGTCGACGTATCATAGGAGCTTTGGTTCCAATGAGTGGATGACATCTGTCCCAACGATGAGCCGACACGTGTTTCCTCCAGCCAATGATGATTTTACACGTGGAAAATCCCCATTGGTCGGGGCTGTTAACGGGTTATCGGATCCAAAACCGGACCCGATAGCTTAACGGCGTTCCGTTACGGTGGATGCCACGTGTCGGTCACCCTTGACGAAAGCACTTCTGTGACACGCGATTTATCGTCATGGAAGTGGACACTTCCGTGATGATAATTTTGGTAATGTCATGGAACACTTCTACGACAGCACAGGTATGACTATCTTGATTCTGTCATAAATTTGTCATGGATGTACACACATGACAAAAAACGTGACCTACTATGACAAAAAATGGAAGTGTATTTTTTTGTAGTGATAGTAAACAACAACAAGATGTAATCAACACTACTAGTCACCCACAAGTACCAATCTATAGTTCCGGTAACAAGATTGAACATAAGAGATGAACTAGGGTTTGAGAGGAGATGGTGATGTTGAAGATGTTGATGGAGATTACCCTCCCCAAGATGGGAGAGTTGTTGGTGATGATGATGACGATGATTCCCCCCTTCGGGAGGGAAGTTCCCCTGGCAGAATCGCTCCGTCGGAGGGCAAAAGTGCTCCTCCCCATGTTCCGCCTCGAGGTGGCGGCGCTTCTTCCCGAAAGTCCTCTCCTTATTTTTTCTAGGTCAAAATCACTTATATACCAAAAGATGGGCACCGAAGGTGGGCTGAGGAGGGCACAACCCACCAGGGCCCGCCCAGGTGGGTTGTGCCCACCTGGTGGGCCCCCTCTGGTAGTTATTTGCTCCAATAATTCTCATATATTCCATAAATAATGCTCGTTAAGTTTCAGCTCATTTGGAGTTGTGCAGAATAGGTAGCCTGACGTAGCTTTTTCAGGTCTAGATTTCCAGCTGCCGGAATTCTCCCTCTTGGTGTATACCTTGCATATTATGAGAGAAAGGGCATTAGAATTACTCCAAAAAGCTTAATTATGGATAAAAACATCATAAATAACAGTAAGAAAACATGATGCAAAATGGACCTATGAACTCCCCCAAGCTTAGACCTCGCTTGTCCTCAAGCGAAAACCGAAATCGAAAAATATGTCCACATGCTTTGAGAGAGAGGTGTCGATAAAAACTAAATACAGACATAGAAGCATCATATGGATTATTATAACATCAACAAAATTAAACATAGGACTTTTATCATAGAACTTTTATCATATACTTCTCATGAATAAGTAATAGTTCATCACACAATCGAAGTATAAAGCAAAAAATCTATTGGAAACCAACAAACTATGTTCTCAGTCAACTTTGCAACTACATCATCTTTTAAGGAAGAGTCACGTGTCGGAGCCTTTAGGCAAGTCCACATACTCAACCATCATATAGTATTCTATGATTGCTAACACTCACCGCGTACCCATGAGAAAAACGTTTCAACTGGAGACATAGAAAGATAGGGGCTTATGGTTTCGCCTCCCAACATACTCATCTCAAGGGTGATCTCAACAATAATAAATCATGCCACCCATATTCAACTGGAGATATGTGCCTAGATCTCTCCTCACCATATGATTCTTGCCAAAGGAGAAAAATAAAAGGAATAGAGATAAAAACTTTGACTCTTGCATAAAAGTAAGTACATAAAAGTAAAAGATAGGCCCTTCGCAGAGGGAAGCAGAGGTTGTCATGCGCTTATTTGTTTGTATGTTCAATCCCTTACTGCGAAAGAACGTCATGTTACATTGCCCCTTGTGATAGCGACCTTTATTATGCAGTCTCTCGCTTTTATTCTTCACCATCACAAGTTCGTGCAATGCTTAATTTTCTCTTACACTAAATGATCTCACACTTTTAGAAGCAATTTTTATTGCCTTTTTGCACCGATGACAACTTACTTGAGGGATCTTGCTCAATCCCTAGGTAGGTATGGTGTACACTTGAACATAAGATTTGGGTTTAAGGGTTTTTGGATGCACAAGTAGTATCTCTACTTAGTGCGGAATTTTTGGCTAGCAAAGATAGGGGGCAAGCACCACATGTTAAAGGATCTATGACAATATAACTTCTATGTGAATATGAACAAACATAAATCATTAAGTTGTCTTCCTTGTCCAACATCAATAATTTTGGCATATAATATTTTGATGAGGGCTCACAATCACAAAAGATTTCTAGGATATTATATTTATATGTGAATCTTCTCTTCCCTTATTAATTCTTTCATGAGTTGCATCATTGAGTAATGCTATGTTTGTCAATCTCTAATAAAATTTTCTACTTATACTTTTCCTTATGTGGTTCCATCACCTACCATAGGATTAGTATATAATTTTATTGATTTATTTCCTTTCTCTCTTTCCTTTCTTATTTATTTTCTTTATTTGCAACATGAGATTAAAGAAAGCAAAAACTCAAACTAAACTTATATTATATAACTTGCACACGATTACAAAGATATATCACTAAGCACTCTCAAAGAAGAAAGGATTGAACTAAACTTTTATTCATCTAAAGCAAAAGGATCGAACTAAAATAAGTAAAATCAAAAAGATAGTGGGATGATACGATACCAAGGCACCTCCCCCAAGCTTGGCGGAAGCCAAGGGGAGTGCCCATACCCGATACTTAGTTCTCCTTGGTGAAGAAGGTGATGTTGGTGAAGAAGAAGAGATCTTATCCTTGGATCTCCATGCCAGTGGTGGTGGTGAAAAGGTGGAGGGTTTGCCCTTTGCTTCCTCCAGTTTCTGACGGAGAATAAAATTATCTATCCTAACTCGTCATTATCTATCTCGAGTTTTATTATCTTCTTGCATAATGCCCCCATGCTCTCGTTTTTGAACCGGGGAGGAATCGATTCATCTTCATCTTCTTCGGAGGTCCAGCTATAGTGCCCCTTGGAGTCTTGGGAAGACATATTTTCAGGTCTACGCAGAAAATAGCAAGAAAAGAGAATAGAGGATTTCTCCACGATATAGTGACCAATAGGTTCGGGAAGTATATATACATTTTTTATCTTGGAGGAGAAGCATATGGTAGAAAAACGGAGTACAGATGGTGTCCCAGGTGGGCACAACCCACCTGGGCGCGCTAGGCAAACCTGGCACGCCCTGGTGTCTTGTGCCCACTAGGGGAGGCTTCCTGGAAGTTTCTTTATTCCCAAAATTCTAAAATATTCCAACACTAATAAAAAAATATTTTTGCGGATTTTTCGGAGTCCGTTTACTTACGGTATCACGTACCTCCTTATTTTCACGATTTTGGAGTGTTCCGGAAGGACTCTTTTATGTGTTCTTCCGGTGTCAAAGTGTGGATAATATTACTTTCAACATTAATAGGTGTACCTGAGACATAATGCTTTATTCGTTGCCCATTGACAACTTTCGGGCTAGTACCTTCGGAATTATTTATTTTGATGGCTCGAGACCGGTAAACCTCCTCGATGACGTATGGACCTTCCCATTTTGAGAGGAGTTTTCCTGCAATGAATTTGAAACGAGTTGTACAAAAGAATATATTCTCAGACCTTAAACTCATGCTTTTGAATTCTTTTTTCATGCCATCTTTTAACTTATTCCTTAAATAATTTTGCATTTTCATAAGCTTGGGTTCTCCATTCATCTAGAGAGGTAATATCAAATAACCTCTTTTCACCAGCAAGTTTGAAATCATAATTGACTTCTTTGATTTCCCAATATGCTTTATGTTCTAAATCAAGAGGCAAATGACAAGCTTTTCCATAAACCATTTTATAAGGATACATACCCATAGGATTTTTATATGCTGTTCTATAAGCCCAAAGTGCATCATCTAATTTCTTAGACCAATTCTTCCTGGACCTATTAATAGTCTTTTGCAAAATTAATTTTATTTCTCTATTGCTAAGTTCTACTTGACCACTAGACTGAGGATGATAAGGTGATGCAATTCTATGGTTAACATCATACTTGGCAAGCATTTTACGGAAAGCACCATGAATAAAGTGTGAACCACCATCAGCCATTAAATATCTAGGGACTCCAAACCTTGGGAAAATAACTTCCTTGAGCATTTTAATAGAGGTGTTGTGATCATCACTACGGGTTGGAATAGCTTCTACCCATTTAGTAACATAATCAACAACAACCAAAATATGTGTATTCCCATTAGAAGAAGGAAAAGGTCCTATGTAATAAAATCCCCAAACATCACATGGTTCAATAGCAAGTGAATAATTTATAGGAATTTCTTGACGCTTACCGATATTACCTATCCTTTGATATTCATCACAAGATAAGACGAACTTACGGGCATCCTTGAAGAGAGTAGGCCAATAAAATCCAGATTACAATACCTTGTGAGCAGTTCTATCTCCAGCATGATGCCCTCCATAAGCCTCGGAGTGACATTTCCGTAGGATTTGTCCCTGTTCATGCTCAGGTACACAACGTCTAATAATACCATGTATACCTTCTTTGTAAAGGTGTGGGTAATCCCAAAAGTAATGTCTTAAATCATATAACTCTTTTTTTCGTTGATATGTAAAGCTAGGCGGTAGATATTTGGCAACAATGTAATTAGCATAATCAGCATACTAAGGAGTACCATGAGAAACATTTATTGCAGCTAACTGCTCATCAGGAATACTATCATTAATAGGTAGTGGGTCATCAAGCACATTTTCAAGCCTATATAAATTATCAACTACTGGGTTCTCAGCTCATTTTCTATCAATGATATGTAAATAAAATTCTTGTAACAAGAGAACCCATCGAATAAGTCTAGGTTTAGCATCTTTCTTTTCCATAAGATATTTAATAGCAGCATGGTCTGTGTGAACAGTTGCTTTGGAATCAACAATATAAGGTCTAAATTTATCACAAGCAAAACACAACTGCTAAGAATTCTTTTTCAGTAGTAGCATAATTTCTTTGAGCACTGTCTAGAGTTTTACTAGCATAATGAATAACATTAAGTTTCTTATCAACTCTTTGTCCTAGAACAACACCAACGGCATAATCACTAGCATCACACATAATTTAAAAAGGCAAGTTCCAATCAGGTGGTTGAACAATAGGTGCAGAAATTAAGGCTTTCTTAAGTGTATCAAAGGCTTCTAAACAATCATCATAAAAAACAAAAGGAATATCCTTCTGCAAGAGACTAGTAAGAGGCCTGGAAATTTTTCAAAAGTCTTTGATAAATCTCCAATAGAAACCAGCATGACCTAAGAAACTACGAATACCTTTTATATCTTTAGGACGTGGCATTTTCTAAATTGCATCAACCTTAGCTTTGTCCACTTCAATACCTTTTTCAGAAATTTTATGACCCAAGACAATGCCTTCATTAACCATAAAGTGGCACTTCTCCCAATTCAAGACAAGATTTGTTTGTTCACATCTTTGCAAAACACGATCAAGATTCCTTAAACAATCATCAAAAGACTTCCCATAAACAGAGAAATCATCCATGAAAACCTCAACAATCTTTTCACAAAAGTCAAAGAATATAGCAGTCATACATCTTTGAAAGGTAGCAGGTGCATTACATAAACCAAAAGGCACACATCTATAAGAATAGGTTCCAAAGGGACAAGTAAAATTGGTCTTTTCTTGATCAGGTTGAGAAACAGGTATTTGTGAAAAGCCAGAATATCCATCAAGGAAGAAAAAGTGTGTGTACTTACATAATGTTTCAAGCATTTGATCAATAAAAGGCAAAGCTTAATGATCTTTTCTAGTAGCTTTGTTTAATTTTCTAAAATCAATTACCATTCATAGCCTCTAACAATTCTTTGTGGAATAAGTTCATTCTTATCATTAGGAACAACAGTAATACCTCCTTTCTTAGGAACACAATGAACAAGACTTACCCTTCTACTATCGGCTATGGGATAGATTATACCTGCTTCCAGAAGTTTTAATATTTCCATTCTTACCACTTCTTTCATCTTCGGATTTAACCGGCGTTGGTGATCAACAATGGATTTAGCATCATGTTCCATATTAATTTTGTGCTGACATAGGGTGGGACTAATGCCCTTTAAATCATCAAGAGTATATCCAATAGCAGCTCGGTGTTTCCTCAGAACTTTCAATAATCTTTCTTCTTCATGTTCTAAAAGGTTAGCACTAATAATAACAGGATATATCTTCTTTCAAGATAAGCATATTTCAAAGTGTCTTGCAATTTTTTTAATTCAAACACAGGATCACATTTAGGTGGAGGAGGACCTCCTAGAGTTTCAATAGGCAAATTGTGTTTAAGCATAGGACGGTGTTCAAATAAAATTTTATCTATTTCATTTCTTTCATGCATATGAAACTCATTCTCATGGTCGAGCAAATATTGTTCTAAGGGATTAGTAGGTGGTACAACAATAGAAGCAAGACCAATTAATTCATCCTTACTAGGAAATTCTTTTTCATGAAGATTTCTACTAAACTTGGAAAAATTAAACTCATGAGACTCATTACCAAAACTAACACCGACAGTTTGTTTGTCACAATCTATCTTAGCATTAACAGTGTTCAATAAAGGTCTACCAAATATAATGGGACAAAAGTCATCTTGTGGGGAACCAAGAACAAGAAAATCAGTAGGGTATTTTGTTTTTCCACACAAGACTTCAACATCTCTAGCAATCCCAATTGGTGATATAGTGTCTCTATTAGCAAGTTTAATAGTAACATCTATTTCCTCTATCATGTGGGTGCTATGTCATTCATAATTTCTTGGCATAAGGAATAGCACTCACACTAGCACCTATGTCACATAAGCCATGATAAAATTCATCTCCTATTTTAACTGAGATGACAGGCATGCCAACAACAGGTCTATGTTTATCTTTCTTACCAGGTTTGGCAATTCTAGGAGCTTCTTCACATAAATAAACAACATGCCCATCCATATCTTCTTCCAAGAGATCTTTAACCATAGCAATAGTATGTTCAACTTTAATTTGTTCATTAGGTTTAGGTGTTCTAATATAGATTTTCTTAACCAGAGTTGAAACTTTAGCATGTTCCTTTATCCTAACAGGGAAAGGTGGTTTCTCAATATAAGCAGAAGGGACAACTGGATCCACATTATAAAGTATAGTTTCTTCTTTAACTGGTACCGGTTCTTTAATTTCTTCTTTAATAGGTGGGTGATATTTAAACCACTTCTCTTTAGGGAGTTCAACATGAGTAGCAAATGATTCACAAAAGGAGGCTACTATCTCAGAGTCAAGTCCAGATTCAGTGCTAAACTTTTGAAAAGCATCGGTATCCATAAAAGATTTAACACTATCATACTTAGGTTTAATACCTGACTCTTTACCTTTGTCGAGTTCCCAATTTTCAGAGTTGTGTTCAATTCTTTCCAAAAGATCCCACCGGATTCAATAGTCTTCTTCATAAAGGAACCAGCACAAGAAGTATCAAGCATGGTTTGATCATTACGGGAAAGCCGAGCATAAAAGTTCTGGATAATAATTTCTCTTGAGAGCTCGTGATTGGGACATGAATATAACATTGACTTAAGCCTCCCCCAAGATAGAGCAATACTTTCTCCTTCACGAGGCCAAAAATTATATATATAATTCCGATCACGATGAACTAGATGCATAGGATAATTTTTTTGGTGGAACTCCGATTTCAAACGATTCCAATTCCATGATTCAATATCATCGCATAGCCTATACCATGCCAATGATTTTCCCTTAAAAGATAAAGGGAAAACATTATTCATAACTTTATCTCCGGGTAAACCTGCAAGCTTAAACAATCCACAAATTTGTTCTACATATATCAAGTGCATATCAGGATGTTCGGTTCCATCTCCTACATAAGGATTAGCTAGCAGTTGTTCTATCATACCCAAAGGAATTTCATATTCAATATCTTCAGTAGGTTGAGTAGGTTGAGGGGTAGCTAATTGTGGTTCCAGATGAGGTGAAGATACCCCGAAAAACCCCCTCAAAGGATTGTTTTACATAGTAACAAGTGACAATAAATTTCAGCACACTATATAAATGTTTCCTTACCAATTCCACATACCAAAGGCACTTCACTCCCCGGCAACGGCGCCATAAAATATCCTTGATGACTCACAAGTATAGGGGATCAATTGTAGCTCTTTTCGATAAGTAAGAGTGTCGAACCCAACGAGGAGCAGAAGGAAATGACAAGTAGTTATCAATAAGGTAATGTCTGCAAGTGCTGAAATTGTAAGTAGCAGAGTAGTTTGATAGCAAGATAATTTGTAACGAGCAAGTAACGATAGTAGTAACAAAGGTGAAACAAGGTAGCCCAATCCTTTTGAGGCAAAAGACAGGCCAAAACGGTCTCTTGTGATAAGCAAAGCGTTCTTGAGGGTACACGGGAATTTCATCTAGTCACTTTCATCATGTTGGTTTAATTCGTGTTCTCTACTTTCATAATTTGATATGTGGGTGGACCGGTGGTTAGGTGTTGTTCTTACTTGAACAAACCTCCTACTTATGATTAACCCTACGGCTATCATCCGCAACTACCAGAAAAGTATTAAGAATAAATTTTAACCATATCATTAAACTTTTGGATCCAATCGGTCCCTTACGGAATAGTGCATAAACTGGGGTTTAAGTTTCTGTCACTCTCGCAACCCATCATCTAATTGCTACTCCACAATCCATTCCCGTAGGCCCAAATATGGTGAAGTGTCATGTTGTCGACGTTCACATGACACCACTAAGGGAATCAGAACATACATACTATCAAAATATTGAACACATATCAAATTCACATGATTACTTGCAACATGATTTCTCCCGTGATCTCAAGAACAAAGGTAACTACTCACAAATGATAAACATTCTCATGATCAGAGGGGTATTAAATAGCATATTGGATCTGAACATATAGTCTTCCACCAAATAAACCATATAGTAATCAACTACAAGATGTAATCAACACTACTAGTCACCCACAAGTACCAATCTATAGTTCCGGTAACAAGATTGAACACAACAGATGAACTAGGGTTTGGGAGGAGATGGTATTGTTGAAGATGTTGATGGAGATTGCCCTCCCCAAGATGGGAGAGTTGTTGGTGATGATGATGACGATGATTTCCCCCTCCGGGAGGGAAGTTCCCCCGGCGGAATCGCTCCGCCGGAGGGCAAAAGTGCTCCTGCCCAAGTTCCACCTCGAGGCGGCGGCGCTTCGTCCCGAAAGTCATTTCATTATTTTTTCTAGGTCAAAATGACTTATATACCAAAAGATGGGCACCGGAGGTGGGCCAAGGAGGGCACAACCCACCAGGGAGCGCCTAGGCTCCCTGGCGTGCCCAGGTGGGTTGTGCCCACCTGGTGGGCCCCCTTTGGTAGTTATTTTCTCCAATAATTCTTAAATAGTCCATAAAAAATCTCTGTGAAGTTTCTGCTTGTTTGGATTTGTGCAGAGTAGGTGGTCTGATGTAGCTTTTCCAAGTCCAGATTTCTAGCTGCCAGAATTCTCCCTCTTGGTGCATAACTTGCAAATTATGAGAGAAAAGGCATTAGAATTACTCCAAAAAGCATTATTATGGATAAAAACATTGTAAATAACAGTAAGAAAACATGATGCAAAATGGACGTATCAAGTGGCATCTTGTATATTTCGTCCAAGGCTTCATGCACTCATTATGGTGGCTTCAAAGTCCTGAAATCATCACTTATAACTCCGTTCTTGTTCCCCTTGTGCATGCCATCATCTCCATGGTTGGTCTTGCTCTAGTGTTCATCCCTCTTATCCATGCCAGGCCCTTCATTTGTAAGCAAAATAAATGTATCCAATTTAGGCAGCATCATATTCTCATGAACATTAGAATCATTACCAAGAAACGAAAGTACGTGATAATTTAATTGGCGTGCGCGGTCTCTAGTAATTGGTCCAGTATATGTAACAGTACGGGTTGTGGGTGTAACAATGGTATTAATGTCCTCATCAATCACACAATCAGTTTCCATCACTAAGGGACTGGTAAAATGAAGTAAGCAAGAAATGTCATGGTTCACACCTCATGGCGGGTGACTTAACCTTGAGGTCCTTCTCAGGGACCTCTTCGATGCCATGGACTCCTCGTTGGAGTCTGAACTGTCGGGCAAGACCAACTTGGGCCAGCACTGCCTCTTTGAGGCTCGAGGAGGCTGCTCCTCCTTGACGTCTTCGGCCGCCGCCCTCTTCTTGGAATCGAAGGAGGCACTTTCCTCCTCGTGTTTTTCCTCCTCCCCGTCCTGGATAGACAGGGTCGCAACTTCTCCGGCCTTGGGTGTCCGGACGAGCTCTTCGACAAAGGCCTTCTCTTGCCTCTGGTTGATCCTTCTTCTTCTTTCCCTTTCTCTCTGGCACCTTGTAAGGTGCCACAACTAGCAGCTCCTCCAGTTGAGCTGTCCGAGGTTCTTCGGGCAACGGAGCCGTGCTGCTGATCTTCTTGGCCTTCTCAAGCCAACCCTATGGAGGCAACAAAATGAAACTTAGACCAAACTTTCTGTGGTATAACCACCCGAATATAAATCGAACGAAAGACCAATTACCTACTTTGGGAGATTCGTGGCATCAAGACCAATGTCCTCATTCTCGGCTGGCCACTCTTCCTAGGACTTGAACAACAGACTCCACACCTTGTCGTGGGTAGTGCCGAAGAGGTACTGCATAGTGGCCGAGTCTTCGAGCTTCTGAGACCACATCGGATTGGCCCTGTGTTGGCAAGTAAGAAGGCAGCGGCCGAGCATTATTGGAACCACATTGGTCAGCTTGGCACCGATGTCGAATATGTTAGAGATACGCTTTTGCAACATCTTCACCTCTCCGGCGGACCCCTAGTCAAGACCTTTCTTGCTCCATGATATGCCTCCATCGTATCTACTTTTCCAAACTCTTTTGCCCTTGTTTTGGACTCTAATTTGCATGATTTGAATGGAACTAACCCGGACTGACACTGTTTTCAGCAGAATTGCCTTGGTGTTATTTTTGTGCAGAAAAAAGTTCTCGGAATGACTTGAAACTTCACGGAGAATATTTTTGTAATAAATAATAATATTGGCGAAAGAATCAACCAGAGGGGACCCACCAGCTGTCCACAAGGGTGGAGGGCGCGCCCCCTGCCTTGTGGGTCCCCTGGACCTCCACCGACCTCAACTCCATCTCCATATATTCACTTTTGGGGAGAAAAAAAATCAGAGAGAAGGATTCATCGCATTTTATGATACGGAGCCACCGCCACCTCCTGTTCATCATCGGGAGGGCAGATCTAGAGTCCGTTCGGGGCTTCAGAGAGGGGAATCCGTTGCCATCATCATCACCAACCTTCCTCCATCACCAATTTCATGATGCTCACTGCCGTGTGTGAGTAATTCCATCGTAGGCTTGCTGGACGGTGATGGGTTGGATGAGATTTATCATGTAATCGAGTTAGTTTTGATAGGGTTTGATCCCTAGTATTCACTATGTTCTGAGATTAATGTTCCTATGTCTTTGCTATGCTTAATGCTTGTCACTATGCCCTGAGTGCCATGATTTCATATCTGAACCTATTATGTTTTCATGAATATATGTGTGTTCTTGATCCTATCTTGCAAGTTGTAGACACCTATTACGAGTTATGATCCTCATACCCCAAGGTGACAATAATTGGGATTCTTTCCGGTGATTACCGTAGTTTGAGGAGTTCATGTATTTACTAAGTGCTAATGCTTTGGTCCGGTTCTCTATTAAAAGGAGACCTTAATATCCCTTAGTTTCCATTAAGACCCCGCTACCACGGGAGGGTAGGAGAAAATATGTCATGCAAG
This sequence comes from Triticum dicoccoides, assembly GCF_002162155.2. Lineage (NCBI taxonomy): Eukaryota > Viridiplantae > Streptophyta > Magnoliopsida > Poales > Poaceae > Triticum > Triticum dicoccoides. Next base: position 335,283,821 of record NC_041384.1, read on the forward strand.
TTCTTTTCCATAAGCATGTATGACTATATTAGGAATGCATGCCTACATTATATTGATGAACTTGAGCTAGTTCTGTGTCACCCTAGGTTATAACTGTTGCATGATGAATGCCATCCTACATAAATATCCATCATTCATCCATTGCCTACGATCTTTTCACATATTGGTCTTTCCTATGTTACTTTGCCGCTGTCACTGTTACAATTGCTACAAAACTGCTACTGTTACTTTTGCCACTGTTACCGTTACTTCCATACTTCTTTGCTACTAAATACTTTGCTCCAGATATTAAGTCTTTCAGGTGTGGTTGAATAGACAACTCAACTGGTAATACTTGAGAATATTCTTTGGCTCCCCTTGTGTTTAATCAATAAAATTTGGGTAGAATACTCTACCCTCAAAAACTGTTGCGGTCCCCTATACTTGTGGGTTATCAAGACCTTTTTCTAGCGTTGTTGCCAGGGAGAATAGCTCTATTCTCTAATTCACTTGTGATTTATATCTATTGATCACTATGAGGAATTTGAAAGATACTAGAACCAAGATTTTCCCTCTACTACCAGGGGAGGTAAGGAACTGCCATCTAGCTCTGCACTTGATTCACCTTCTGTTTTGAGTAATCATGTGACACCTACACCTGCTATTAATTCTGATATGTCGCATGTTACTGATGATGTTACTTCTACTATTAATGATGCTTATGATGCTACTACTTTGCTTGATAAAACCATGCCACTAGGTGAATTACTTGATGAACATCTTGCTAGAGTTAGAACTATTGACTATGCGGAAGATGATGATATTATTGAAATTGAGAACTTTGAAACACATGATAAGACTAGCTCTCCTAGATGTGAACTTCCTATTATGCCTTAGGGTTATGTTGTGGATGGATAGGTAGCTAGGGACTTTCTTGCTTGTAAGGATAGCTATGATCTTAATAAATTATTATGCAAGTGGAAAGAAAAGTCTTTGAATGCTAGAATGCAATATGATACTAAGTTTGCTACTTCACATATCTTTGTTTTTGATAAGGATTATGAATTCTCTATCAATACTGAGTTAATTACGTTGGTTGAATTTGATCCTTTTCATGGTTAGGAATCTAAAACTATTGCAGCATGTCTTACTAAATTGAATGACATAGCCACCCTATTTGCTCATGAGGAAAAAAATCGCTATTACTATATTCTTAAGTTGTTTCCTTTCTCCTTAAAGGCTGATGCTAAGTTATGGTTTAATTCTCTTGCTCCTGGTTGTGTGCGTAGTCCCCAGGATATGATTTACTACTTCTCTGAAAAATATTTCCCTACTCATAGGAAACAAGCTGCTTTAAAGAAAATATTTAGCTTTGTGCAATTTTAAGAAGAGATTCTCCCACATGCTTGCGAGAGGCTTCTCCAATTACTTAATGCTTTGCCTGATCATCCTCTCAAGAAAAATGAAATACTTGATATCTTTTATAATGGACTAACCGATGCTTCTAGGGACCACCTAGATAGTTGTGTTGCTTGTGTTCTCAGGGAACGAACTGTTGAGCAAGCTGAATTGCTATTGAATAATATAGTGACCAATGATAATGATTGGACACTTCCCAAACGAACTCCTCAGCCATCTCCGAAGAAAAGGGCTATTCTATTTCTCAGTCCTCAAGATATGCAAGAGGCAAAGAAATCTATGAAAGAAAAATGTATTAAAGCTGAAGATGTTAAGAACTTACCACCTATTGAAACATACATGGTCTTGATAACCCAACACATGTAGTAAAGGTAAATTCTCTCTATAGATTTGTTGAAGGTGATATTCCTCATAATTAGTATGCTAGTCAATGCTTGGATGAGGTTGATAATTTTATTGTTAAACAAGAAAACATCAATGCTTATGTTAGTAGACAATTGAAACGTAATGCTTACATGCTTGACTACTCGGGTGATTATATGAGTAGAATTGTTAGAGATGTTAAGATTATCAGTAAGCATTCTTCCATGGCTAAAACTCAAGTAGAACAACTACTTAAGGCGCAAGATGATTTGCTCAATGAGTTGAATAGTAAGAACAATGATAATGCTGTTAGGGTTATGACTAGAGGTGGTAAAATGACCCAGGAACCTTTGTATCCTGAGGGCCATCCTAAGAGAATTGAGCAAGATTCTCAGAGGACTAATACTGTTGCACCTAGTCCGGGTAATAAAAAGAGAAAGAAAAGTAATAGGAGTTTGCATGCTTCTAGTGGACCTGTTATAGACACACCTGAAAATCCCAATGATATTTCTATTTCTGATGCTAAGACACAATCTGGTAATGAACATGAACCTAGTGATAATGTTAATGATGATGTTCATGTTCATGTTGACGCTCCACATAGTAATGATAATGATGTGGAGGTAGAACCTGCTGTTGATCTTGGTAATCCACAATCAAAGAATCAATGTTATGATAAGAGAGACTTCATTGCTAGGAAACATGGTAAAGGAAGAGAACCATGGGTTCAGAAACCCATGTCTTTTCCTCCTAAACCATCCAAGAAAAAGGATGATGAGGATTTTGAGAGCTTTGTTGAAATTCTTAGACCTGCCTATTTGCGTATGCGTTTGAATGATAGTTTGAAAATGTATCCTTATGCTATGTATATGAAGATATTGTTACACATAAAAGAAAGATACCGGAAGCTGAAATTTCCACCATGCTTGCTAATTATACTTTTAAGGGTGGAATACCAAAGAAACTAGGGTCCCCAGGACTACCAGTATACCATGCTCCACTAAAAGAAACTATGTTAAAACTCCTTTATGTGATCTGGGAGCCAGTGTTAGTGTTATGCCTTTCTCTTTATATCATAGACTTGAATTGAATAAGTTGACACCTACTGAAATCTCTTTACATATGGCTTATAAATCAACTGCTATACCCATCGATATTTGTGAGGATGTGCCTATTGTGGTTGCAAACATTACTATCTTAACTGACTTTGTTATTCTTGATATTCCCGAGGACGACATTATGTCGATCATCCTTGGTAGACCCTTTGTGAATACACTAGGGGCTGTTATTGATTGCAACTAGGGCAATGTCACTTTTCATGTTAATGGGAATGAGCATACGTTACACTTTCTGAAGAAACAACCTCAAGTTCATAGTATCAATTTTATTGGAAAAATTTCAACTATTACTATTGGAGGTTTTGAATTCCCTCTCCCTACTGACAAAAAGAAATATGATATTCTTATTGTTGGGGACGTGTATATCCCCGTTGAGGTAACCTAGTGTTATTCAAAAATTCTCCGGTTTCATGCCATTCAGAAGAAGTTTGTTAATAAGACTTGATCAACCTTCTTCATTGATAGAGGCAAAGGTGTCTTGTCTTTCGATGAGATGGTGACTATCATTTTGGAGGAAGTCGACTTTGACGATCGGACTGCGAATGTGCGAGGACGTCGCGCCTTAGCAATCATTAAATCAACTCCGAGAGGTTATTGACCACGCCGGAGCACGATCAACCTTACCACGAAGGTCTGTTTCTTGCAGGCAAACAAAGAACGAGCAAGAAACTAAGATTGCAATCTAGATATTGCGAATATAAGAGGAAAGCTTTATTGATCAAGGTGGGGTTCTGTGACGCCTTTGTCTGGTCGTCAAACACAAACGAAGTACACAAAGTTGCAGCTATGGCGAACTTTAATCTAAACAAAAGCCAAACTCTAAGCGATGCCCCAAGGGCTGTATATATGGAGGAGAAAGGGGGGAATTTCGTGGCCCTTGGAGGAGGGGTCCGAAACCAACCCTAACACTTGTTTCCCCACACATATGAACTCTAAAAACAACCTATAATCAAGTATTTTGAAATTACATGGGCCTGGCCCAAAAATAAGGTGATGCAGCACCTAGAATAGCCTTTGGACGAATTTTGTGAATTGGCATCTTGTATATTTCGTCCAAGTCTTCATGCACTCATTATGGTGGCTTCAAAGTCCTGGAATCATCACTTGTAACTCTGTTCTTGTTCCCCTTGCGCACGCCATCATCTCCATGCTTGAACTTGCTCCAAGGTTCATCTTTCTTGTCCAAGCTAGGCCCTTCATTTGTAAGCAAAACAAATGTATCCAATTAAGGCATCATCATATTCTAATGAACATTAGAATCGTTACCAAGAAACAAAAGTACCTAGTAATTTAATTGACGTGTGCGAGCTCTAGTAATTGGTCCGGTATGTATAGCAGCAGGGGATGTGGGTGTAACAATGGTATTGATGTCCTCATCATCCTCCCCTTCTTGAAATGAGGTCGTCCTCGACGGAAGCTCATCTTCCTCACCCAAATAAGGCTTCAAATCTGCAATGTTAAAAGTGGGACTAACCCCAAAGTCTGCAGGTAGCTCAAGTTTATATGCATTATCATTTATTTTCTCTAACACCTTAAAAGGACCATCAGCACATGGCATTAGCTATGATTTGCGCAAATTAAGAAATCTATCCTTACGCAAATGTAACCAAACAAGATCTCCAGGTGCAAACACGACATGTTTTGTACCCTTATCTCCAACAAGTTTATATTTAGCATTCGTACGCTCAATGTTTTCCTTAGTTAACTCATGCATTTTTAAAATCAATTCAGCACGTTCTTTAGCATCAAAATTAACCTTCTCCAAAGATGGAAGAGGCAACAAATCAATAGGTGCACGAGGTAGGAAACCATACACAATTTCAAAAGGGCACATCTTAGAAGTAGAATGCAATGAACGATTATAAGCAAATTCAATATGAGGCAAGCATTCTTCCCACATTTTCTTATTATTCTTCAAAACAGCCCTAAGCATAGTAGACAATGTTCTATTGACTACTTTAGTTTGTCCATCTGTTTGGGGATGACAAGTAGTACTAAAAAGCAGTTTAGTCCCCAACTTAGCCCATAAACATCTCCAGAAGTGGCTAAGAAATTTAGTATCACGATCTGAAACAATAATATTTGGCTCACCATGCAAGGGAATAATTTCACAAAAGAACAAATCAGCAACATTAACAACATCATTGCTTTTATGACATGGTATAAAGTGTGCCATTTTTGAGAATCTATCCGCGACAACAAATACGCTATCCCTCCCCTTCTTTGTTCTAGGTAAACCAAAAACAAAGTCCAAAGATATATCCTCCCAAGGAACACTACGTACAAGCAAAGGCTTAGATTGGTTCGGATATGATGAACTAATCCTAATTTTTTGTGGCTTTTTCGTGGACTGTAGGTATGAAGAACAGACTCGATATAAACTACACAAAACTATAAAATCTCACAGAGCAACCTGAAAATCTGATACCACTTGATAGAGGCAAAGGTGTCCCGTCTTTCGATGAGATGGTGGCTATCGTTTTGGAGGAAGTCGACTTTGACGATCCGACTACGAACATGCAAGGACATCACGCCTTAGCAATCGCTAAACCAACTCTGAGAGGTTATTAACCACGCCAGAGCACGATCAACCTGACCACGAAGGTCTGTTTCCTGCAGACAAACGAAGAACAAACAAGAAACTAAGATTGCAATCTGGATATTGCGAATATAAGAGGAAAACTTTATTGACCAAGGCGGGGTTCTGTGATGCCTTTGTCTGGTCGTTGAACACAAACAAAGTACGCGAAGTTGCAGCTATGGCGAACTTTAATCTAAAAAACCCAAACTCTAAACGATGCCCTAAGGAATGTATATATGGAGGAGAAAGGGGGAATTTCGTGGCCCTTGGAGGAGGGGTCCGAAACCAACCCTAACTCTTGTTTCCCCACGCATACGGACTCTAAAAACATCCTATAATCACGTATTTCGAAGTTACATGGGCCTGACCCAAAAATAAGGTGATGCAGCACCTAGAATAGCCTCTGGACGAAATTTATGAATTGGAATCTTGTATATTTCGTCCAAGGCTTCATGCACTCATTATGGTGGCTTCAACGTCTTGGAATCATCACTTGTAACTCCGTTCTTATTCCCCTTGTGCATGCCATCATCTCCATGGTTGAACTTGCTCCAAGGTTCATCTTTCTTGTCCAAGCTAGGCCCTTCATTTGTAAGCAAAACAAATGTATCCAATTTAGGCAGCATCATATTCTCATGAGCATTAGAATCGTTACTAAGAAACGGAAGTACCTGGTAATTTAATTGGCATCCACGAGCTCTAGTAATTGGTCCAGTATGTATAGCAGCAGGGGCTGTGGGTGTAACCATGGTATTGATGTCCTCATCATTAGGGGATTCCTTTTGATGGGCTTGAGATGGATGAATTTAGAAAGCACAACTTTCTGTACCTACTTTTTACTTTCTATTATTTAGAATAAATGAAGAAAAAATAGTATTATTCATCTGTTTTCTGAATTATCCGTGAAATGAAAAATGTCCCGAAAACAAAAGTTCTCCAAATGCCCTGAAAATTTAGTATGATTTTTATAGAATATTTTAGAATTTCTGGCACTGAACATGCACTAGGGTGCTGCACCAGTGGGCCACAAGGGTGGAGGGTGCGCCCTACCCCCTAGGCGCCCCCTGCCTTGTGGGTCCCACATAGGTTCTCCCCACTTATTGCAGCACCCATCCACTTCATATTCCTCTAGAAAAATCATCCTGTTGCTGAAACCCATGTTCTAGCTCATCTTGCTGCCATTTTCGATCTCCTTGTCGAAAGCCTCATTTTCAAAACTGTTTTGAGGGATTGTTCTTTGGTATGTGACTCTTCCATTGTGTCAGATTCGGGGCTCCGCAGACCCAAGAAAGATTCGAACTCTGGGGTGCGTGCGATGATGTAGGGTAGAACCCTATACGGCTGATCTTTCACAAAAGGAGCGGACCCCGCGAAGAACATGAAGAACACAAGGGGGAAACACAAGGGAAACACGAGGAAAACATGGGAGAGAACACTCAAACCAATAAGATTCGGTCACACATATGCTAGATCCTCGAAACACAAAGGAGGTACAAGATCCACGATCAACAAGGGACGATACAAGTGGCACGATCTTCTCCGTGAGGAGGTCTTGAGGTCTTCGCATTAGGGGTCTTGAATCCAAGTGGATCTTCTCCCAGGAGGTGACGGTCTGTCTCGGTGGAGTAGATCTGAATGGATGAGTGAGGCTCTATCTCACATATGAGCTATCACAACACTAACCCTAAAATGTAGGTAGGAGAAGAGTATATATAGTCTCCGGGGCGAAAGGGTACACGGGCCTCGGCCGAAGTCACTGTGCGTAGGAAGGGCCGGAAGTTCCAGGCATGGCCGGAAGTTCTGGGCATTAGAGGTTCCGGGCAAGGTCCGGCCTAACCAGAGAGTTGGCACGGTGGGGGCTTAGCTGGTGTCCGGGGGCGGGAAGGTCCGGGCCAGGTTCCGGGCTGGTTCCGGGCTGACCAAAGAGTCGACACGCCTGAGCTGGTCTGGGTCGTTGGAGGCCAAAAGCTCTGGGTCTGCCGGAGGTTCCGGGGGCTGGAAGTTCTGGGCTGTGGCCGGATGTTCTGGGCTGAACAGAGTGTTGACGCATGTTCCTTCTTCTTCAGCTCTCGGCTCCATGGCTTGTGCGTTGTACCTGATCACACATAGCGTTTCGGACTTAGGCAGTAGCCAGGTCTCACTCGAATGTAAAGGAAGCTCTAGTAGGAGTGATGTCACCTCAGATTCAATAGAACGAGATCTTGCTCTTGTCATGGGTCCACTTGGAGCTTGGATGTTCGAGGTAGTGTCCATGGGGATGACCATAGGATGCTCCGCATTATGCGAAGAACTCAATCTCCCCAGCCTATCAACTCGTTGCTCTCAGCCTAGCTCGATGGACATGGCTCCATCAGCGGGTTTACCTAGAGGTCTTGGCATCGTCCGCCTTGCGAGGCTTGGCCCCATGTGAGGGTCTTGTCTTGTCGATGCTGAAGATGGGCCATACCAACCCGCTGATGGAGCCATGCCGTGGGCCACAGGCAGGCAAGTCTGGATACACTCGTTCCCAGAACACTGACAATCGCCCCCGGGCCCAAGGTGCGCTCGGACTTGGCTTTGAGGAGAAGCCAAAGGGCAAGGGCGAAGTGTCGCGGGCCCCAACCCCGTGCGGACCCGGTCAACGCATGGCGCTTGATGGGACGTGAGTGTCTCCATTTCCCCACACTGCCTCGGCAACCGTCCAACTTGACAACAACCTGCATGCAAAAAAGATCATCATTACGGGGGGTCATGGAGGCCGGCGATTGGCCTCCTTCTGGCTATAAATGGGGGAGGCGAAGCCCGGCAAAGCCGCCCGGTATACGCCCATGTGCAAAGCCCTGGGCTCGAAGGCAGCGCCTGACGACGGGAGGGGCATGGCCGCGGTAGTGGACAGACGGTGGCGGCACGACTACCCGGCTCGCGAACCCATGCTGAAGGCACGGGTGCGAGTTTGTGGTGTGGGCGGCAATGCCATCGCGCACATGGATCCGGGTCCCGCGGTTCTTCGCAGAGGAGATACTGTTGAGGGGGCCAATCGAGCAATTGCTGCAACACGTCGGGTGCTGCAACCTAGCTTCTAAAGTAGAGGTTGATATCGTCCGCTCCGGCGACGTCTTCATGACTCGAGGATGGGGCGAGATTGCCTGCGCCTGCTGCCCGGAGGGGGCTCTCGCCATCCACTTCGAATATGATGGAGCTTCGACGCTCTTTTTCAAGGTCTTTGGCGAGGACGGTCGGCACCTGGAGTGGTGCCCCAGAGGAGGCGGCCAAGGCGGCGCGACCACGGGCTTTGAACTTGCCCTTGGCCTTGCCTACAGCTCCTCCGGTAGCAGCAGCGACTCTCCGGAGTCCAGCGATTCCCCGGAATCCAGCAACGACGATAGCTACGAGCCGCCGTGCTCGGAGCACGAAAACGGTGTCTGCCCAGCACCGTCGGTGATGTCGCCGAGCCCAGGGTTCTTCCGGGTCCCTTCTTTTGCTTTCCCTGCGTGAAACAGTGATGAGCCCCATGGGGGTATGTAAAATAACTATAATGCTTTTGCCTTAATGCTATTATTCCTGGTTCGGTGTTGTGATCATGTATCCCACCTTGGCATGGCACTCCCTTTCATTCTTGCAGTAGCTTAGTGCTCTAGGATGATAGGACCCAGTCCCCAGGCAGGCTTCAGCCGTCGCTGGTATGCTAGGTCGCGATGCCATGGTCAAGACCAGGAGGTGAGCGGCCCGAGGTCCGATAAGAGCCCCCGAGGCGCGATGCTTAGGGGGTCCCCTTTGGCGCACAAGCGGCTCCCTGAAGGCCGAAAGGGAAACGTCCTTGCCCGAGCGAGATTGCGGGAGTCAAAATACCGGGTTGTGAGGTTTACGCCAGCGTGTATGTAGTGACTTATCTTGGCCAGTTTGTGATGGTTCCTTTGCTGCAAAGATAGTTGTTGCGCGATGCCCAACCGTGTCCTGGTGGTGGTGCTCCCAGGTAGGGCCCACGCCGATCCCCTCTTCCCACTCATCTAAATGCTCTACATCCTCGGGTCCTGGCCCTTGAGCGAGGCTCAGTCGCCGCTGGTATGCCATGTCGTGATGCCATGGTCAAGGCCAGGGGTGAGGGCTCCAAAGCCAGTAGGAGTCCCTGAGGTGCGATTCTTAGGGCCCTCCTTTGACGTGCAAGTGAATTGCGTGAAGGAGTGGCTGGCCTTGCGAGGGTGCCCTGGAGGGGTCGTGACTCAAGGTGTGGATGGGGCCGCTTGTGGTTCAGGCTCCGGAGGCCCCTGCGAGGTAGTCGGGAGAAGGGAACATGACACATATGTCACACCCACAATGCGGCTATATCTCCCACGTGTCGGGGCACGACTTGGAGGCATAGCCGCATGGTAGGCTTGTCGCAAGAGGGGTAATCTTCACACATCCCATGTACTGGCTTACAATCGCCACTTCACACAATACATAAACAATCCATACATCATCCAAGGTACAATCAAAGGTCCGACTACGGAACGAAAATAAAGGAAGATAACCCCAAATGCTAGATCCCTGATCGTCCCAACCGGGCTCCACTACTGATCATCCGAAGAAGAAACATAGTAACGTCCTGAATCCTCGTCGAACTCCCACGTGAGTTCAGTATCGTCACCTGCACTAGTATCCTCGGCACCTGCAACTGTTTGGAAGTATCCGTGAGTCATGAGGACTCAGCAATCTCACACCCGCGAGATCAAGACTATTTAAGCTTATGGGTAGGAAAGGGTAGTGAGGTGGAGCTGCAGCAAGAACTAGCATATATGGTGGCTAACATACGCAAAAGAGAGCGAGAAGAGAAGCAACGCATGGTCGAGAAGCTATAAGTGATCAAGAACTGATCCTGAAGCTACTTACGTTCAAGCATAACACAAGACCGTGTTCTCTTCCCGGACTCCGTCGAAAAGAGACCATCACGGCTACACACGCGGTTGATTCATTTTAATTAAGTTAAGTGTCAAGTTCTCTACAACCGGATATTAACAAATTCCCATCTGCCACATAACCACGGGCACGGCTCTCGAAAGTTTATACCCTACAGGGGTATACCAACTTAGCCCATCACAAGCTCTCACGGTCAACGAAGGATATTCCTTCTCCCGGAAAGACCCGATCAGTCTCGGAATCCCGGTTACAAGACATTTTGACAATGGTAAAACAAGACCAGCAAGACCGCCCGGATGTGCCGACAAATCCCGATAGGAGCTACACATATCTCATTCTCAGGGCACACCGGATAAGCTAAGCGTACACGTACCAACATAACCCAAGTTGCCAAGGGACGGTCCCGCACGGTGCTCTATTTCAGACCAACACTTAGAGAAGCACTAGCCCGGGGGGGGGTTAAAATAAGATGATCTCAGGCTCGCGAAAACCCAAGGGAAAGTTATAGGTTGTTAGGCAAATGTAAAACCAAGGTTGGGCCTTGCTGGAGGAGTTTTATTCAAAGCGAACTGTCAAGGGGTTCTCATAACACCCAACCGCGTAAGGAATGCAAAATCAAGGAACATAACACCGGTGTGACTGAAACTAGGGCAGCAAGAGTGGAACAAGATACCAGGCATAAGGCCAAGCCTTCCACCCTTTACCAAGTATATAGGTGCATTAAATAAATAATAGATATTGTGATATCCCAACATGTCCATGTTCCAACATGGAACAAACTTCATTTCACCTGCAACTAACCATGCTATAAGAGGGGTTGAGCAAAAGCGGTAACATAGCCAAACAACGGTTTGCTAGGAAAGGTGGGTTAGAGGCTTGACATGGCAATATGGGAGGCATGATATCGCAAGTGGTAGGTAGCGCGACATAGCGATAGAACGAACAACTAGCAAGAAAAGATAGAAGTGATTTCGAGGGTATGGTCATCTTGCCTGCAAAGTTCTCAGAGTTGTCGAAAGCTTGATTCTCGTTAGCATACTCAATAGGTTCCTCGGTCACGTACTTGTCTCCCGGCTCTACCCAAGGCAAGAACACAAACAATGGAACAACAATCAATCACGGTGCAATGCACAAACAACATGATGCAAAACATGGCATGATATGCAATGCAAATGCATGCTCCGATAGGGAAAGAATGATCAAGGCATCAACTTGGCAAGCCAAGTATGCCGCTGGAAAGATGAGATGATTTCGGTTGAAATCGATATAGAGATCACCGGAAATGGATGCACGGTTCGCAAATGGCAAGGAAAACAAGAATGGTGATGTTCTGCGATTAACAGCATGATGCCATCTAGAATGCAACAACAAACTAAGCTACTGTACTCCAACATGGCAACAGAGCATATGGAAGTGATGTAGAAGAGATGCTTGACAAAACATGAACACTGAGCTACGGCTAAATCACAATAGAACAGGTTCAAACAAGCATGGCAAAAGTGCAAAAGATATCAGTTCACAGACTTAGTGAAAATACTAACATGTCAAAAATAACATCAGGAAGCACTATTTAGAGCAAGCAAATAACATGCTACAGGAACATATCATAGCAAATAAAGGCATATCATGATTCTACTAAATGCATAGATCGAAAGTTCCTTACTGATCATGTGCCAAAAAGGCACAGAAGATAAGATGGAACCCATGTAAACATAGCAAGTTTTATTAACAGTTTCAGACTTAGCAGAAAAATAGAGCATGTTATAAACAGAATTATGATAGCAAGTTTGCGAGCTCAAACAACTCACCACAAAGCATTTCATGACAATACAAGCATAGAAATAGCAAGATGACATGTTCATGAAGATAACCATGGCAAGAGCAAGTTCATAGGATACAAGGATCACTAGCAACAACCATGGCAAAATTGATTAACATGTTAACATTCTGCCAGGAACATTTTATAGCAAAAGTAGAGCAAGAACAAGAAATGCTAGGGCACTACATAATTGCACACAGGGGAATTGATGGATAGATCATAACCACATGTTCAAAACACCCTTACTGAAGTATCCCAAAATAAGCATGGATCTCACTGTAGCATCAAGTTTACATGGCATCAAAATAACAAGAGGAAAAGGACTTAGCAAAAACCTAAGTCCCTGAAAACAGCAACATCACGAAGCCTAGTTTGCATGATTGTGCTAGTCACCACATAGATCACAAAAATACAATACAAGCACCCCTGTAAATATGGCATGATGTAGTTCAAAACTCATGTAGACCTCAAGCTCATATGAAGCAGACATCAAATGCAACAAATGTGACAATACCTCATAAACTGATAAGTACCAGCAGTTAACATTTTATAGTAATCTTGCATCAATTAAAATGGCATCATAACATACAATAACATGCATGGAAATGCTTCTAACGTGAAGAGCTCATCGAGACGAACAATTCGACATATCATATGCATGAAACGGAGCTACGGTCACCGAGATGTGATTCAATGAACATGGTATAAAAATGTTAGGGCAAAAGGACTTTGACGAAATTATACCCTTCGGATTTCCAGATCTAGGGTTGCACGAGGTTCGAGGTTCGTCGGAATCCACGCCGGAGTTGCTCGGAGAGGAGGAAGGAGACCAGAGAGGCGTCGGGGAGGTCGGGTCTGACCGGATCCGACCGGATCCGGCGCCGGCGGAGGAGGAGCAGGTCAGACGGAGAGGGCGGCGGCGGTCGGCGGTCGGCACTCGGCGGCGGAGGAGCTCGCGTCCAGCCTGCGCGGGCGCGGCGGTGGCCGGAGCGGGCGTTAGGCGGCAGCACAGGTGGGCGCGGGAGGCAGGGAGGCGACTCACGGAAGCCAAGGCGGTGCAGGAGCAACGACCCGACGAGGTGGCGCGTGTCGCGGGCGGGAGGAGCGAGGCGGCCTCCGGGGAAGTGCCGGCGAGGTACGGGCAGAGGAGGAGTGCGCGGGCGGCGCGGGCCCGGCGAGGCTCGGTTCGGCCCAGGGCGGGCCGGATCTGGGCCCCGGGCGACGGGGTGATGTGGGCGCGGGTGCGCCATGTGACGGCGGCGGATTGGAGGGAAGCGGCGATGCGGACGTGTCCAACATGGTCTGGACGCGTCCGGCGGCAAGGAGGAACGGGGCTAGGGTTTTTGGACCCGAAATTGTGAAGGGGATCACATATTTATAGGTAGAGGGAGTTTGGAGTGTCCAAATGAGGTGTAGTTTTCGCCCACACGATCGTGATCCGACGACGGGTTATTGGGCTATTTTGGAGGGATGTTGGGCTGCAACACCAAAGAGGCTTTTGCGGTTACCCGGTTAACCGTTGGAGCATCAAACGGCCTCCAAATGGAACGAAATTTGACAGGCGGTCTACCGGTAGTGTACCAAGGCCGCTTGGCAAATCTCGGTCCATTCCGAGAACGTTTAACACCCGCTCACGAAAAGAGAAAAGAGGGGTGCGCCGGTGCATTTGGGAGTGTCAGATTGCGAAACGGACAACGGGGAAAATGCTCGGATGCATGAGACGAACACGAATGCAAATGTGATGCACATGATGACATGATATGAAATGCATGACATGAACAAAATGCAAAACAAAGAAAAAACCCAACCACGAAGGGAATCTCATAACTTAAAGCCGAAAATGGCAAGAGTCGGAGTTACAAATATGGCAAGTTACATCCGGGGTGTTACAACATAGCCACACTTTTCGTCCTGTCGTTGATCTTTCCGCAAGAAGATGAAGGCATTGAGGACCCGATGAGGTGACGTGCGCGGGGCAGGCTGCAAGCCAGAGCTCGATCTCTCAGCTTTATCAACGCTACAGGGACGGACCCGAGCACAGGCGCCATGCCAGCAGCCCTCGTTGCGGGATGAGCAAGAGGCGGGTTAGTCACGCGCGGAGGCAGCGAGAGGCAATTCCATAAATTATGAGACAACAGAGATGATGCCAATAACCATGATAACACAGGAAAGCATACTGGTCCGGAATACATAAAATAAAATGGTGCAGCCATGGGACTAGCCCTGGCGGCTTGAGGATAATGCGGCATGAGGGGCACCCTCAATTGAACAAACTAAAAAGTGTCACTTAGCACCGTTGCTAAAGAAGTATTAGAGTAGCTGAAGACGTGCACCGCAGAAGTCGCTCCTCACGAGGCGTCCGGATCCTGAGCCTCGCGAGGCTCCAGAGGTCCGGGAGGCTCGCGAGGGTCCCTCACCTCCTCCGTCGGAACCGCCTTGCGCCTAACCTCGTGAGCCTACAAGACGGCCCTCATGTTGCGCTGGTGCGTAGCAGCCGTGCTCGGCAGGCCGAAAGGCATGCAGACGTAGCTGTGCGGGATGGCCTCGCACCGGCCAACGTGGGACGGCCAGAAAAGCTCCTGAGACGGGGCTCTATTGAGCTCCCGGATGTTGACGCAAGCGCGTAGATCGCTGCCCTCGCCAGGGGAGGGAGCTGCGCTAGGTGGAGCGAGGCGACGCTCGCCCCGCATGGCTCTCGCTTCCTGAAGCTCCTCTTGCCTTGGTGATGAACTCTAGAGCACCTAGCGCCTCGCGCCCTGCGCTCTTCTCGCGGAAGCGCGCGTTGAAGCACGCCTCCACATGGCGCCCGAGCGCCTCCCTCGCGACATTGGACAAGTCGGAGGCCCTCCAAAGGAGAGCCCCCGAGCCCAACCTAAGAGGGGTACCGGGCACGCCTTCCTATGCGGGAGGGGAAGGCGCCCCATCAGCAGTCGCAAGACCTGAGTCACGATCGCCAAACGTCCCATCCTCCTGAGATCCTCGGCAGAGCAGCTGCTTCTTCTTCTTGGGGAAGACCTCCGGGGGGTAGACGGTGCCTTCATCATCTGGGTTCTTGACCACCATATCCTGGTAGGCACACTCGAGGGAGCACACCGCATCCTTTTCGTCGCATGCGACAGTGATGATGCCGCCGCTCCCCGGCATCTTGAGGACATTGTAGCAGTGGTGAGTTGCGGCCATGAACTTGGTATGCAAGGATGTCGTTGTACGGGAGGCGGATGTGGGCGACGTCGAACTTGATGAGCTCAGTGTGTTAGTTGTCGCGCTTGCCGAAGGTGACAGAGAGGCGGATCTACCCTACGGGGATAGTTGAGCTGTTGGTCACCCCCGAGAAGGGCCTGGTAGGCTAGAGTTGGTCGTACGGCACCTGGAGCGTGTCGAACGTCTCGACGAAGAGAACATTGAGCCTTGCGCCACTATCGATAAGTGTCTTGGTGATGAGGACGTTGTTGATGGTGGGCGAGCAGAGCATCAGGGCACGCCAGCAGTGGCCGCACACTTGAGCTGGTCAGTAGAGTCGAAGGTGATGGTGTACTTGGACCACCTGAGCGGACGCATCGCCTTGGGCTTGGGGTGGGCCACGTTCACCTCACGAGAGAACTACTTGAAGATGCGATGGGAGGCGGGGACCTAAGCGCCACCTCGGATGCAAGCAATGGCATGAGGCTCTTGAAAGCCCCCGCCCCATCATCTTGGTGGTGGTCGTACTTCCTCCTTGGTGCTGGCGGTAGCGGAGGAAGGCCAGCATTGCCAAGAGGATGGTCCTCAGGAGGCTGATCCCTGCACGGGCCCTCGCGAGGCTGGCCCTGCCAGCGATTCTCACGAGGCTGATCGTGCCAGTCCTGGTGGGCGTCGCGGTTGTCCCAGCGCCCCCCACCTCGGCCTCCTCTGCGGTCGTAGCTGCAGTCGTTGCACTCAGGGCGTCGGCCAAGGCGCCCGTATTGGATGGCCCTGAGCTCTTGATAGTCATTGATGTTGTGGTTGTGCATGTTGCGGAAGACGCAGAACGGGCGGCTGCCCTTGGAAGACTCCGGGTGGTCGCAACCGTGCTTCATCTCAGGTTCGGCCGCGAGCACAACTACGCCCTTGCGCTTCACATCCCTGGCCTTGGCCTTCTTGTCCTCTTGATCAGCCTCCGGGAGCTCAAGGAGGGAGAGGTGACCTTCCTCGGCCCTCGAGCACCTAGTTTCCATGTTGAACATCTCCAGAGCCGAGCATATGTCCTCGTGTATGGCAAGCACTTCCATCATCTTAACATCCCAGATGCCATCAGTGAACACCAAAATGATGGCTTCGTCCGACACCTTGGGCATCTTGAGGCGGGCGTTGGTGAAGCGTTGGATGTATTTGGGCAAGGTCTACCCCCGCTGCTTCTTGATGCGCTGCAAGTCACCCACGTCAGGGGCGCGGTCGCGAGTGCCCTGGAAGTTGGTGTTTAAGCGCTCTCGCATTTCATCCTAGCAGGAGATCGATCCTGCAGGGAGGCTCAGGAGCCATGAGCGAGCATCGTCCTTGAGGGCCATGGCAAACCAGTTCGCCATGACCTTCTCGTTGCCGTTGGTGACCTTGATGCACAGCTCGTAGAGTTGGAGGAACTTGGTAGGGTCGGGGGGGCATCGTAGCGTGGAGGCAGATCTGGCTTGAACTTCCCAGGCCAGGCGACGTGGCGCACCTCCGGGGTGAACGCGCGGCAACCCGCCATGCTCACGGGAGTCCGCCATAGAAGGGGAGCCTGGTCTTGCCGCTCACGCATCGCCGCCTCGGGCTGCACATAGTCCTTACGTGGCGGCGCAGGGAGCGCACGCGCCTCTCCTTGGGGACGCTACACCACTTGGCAGCTTTCTTCGTCGCGCGTTGGCACCCTACGCGGCCAGTCATGCCGAGGGGCCTCACGCCTTGGCTCGAGGGCGGCATCTTGCCTGGGAGGTGGGGGAGGCGCACCATGGGCCACGTTGCCCGCAAGAGGCGACAAAGGAGGCAGCAAGTGGGACGGTGCAGGAGCCTCTCAAGTGGCACTGACAACCTTGGCGATGCGGCCCAGCCAGTCCTCGTAGAGGTCATCGGTTGGGCGATATCGCAGGAGCTCGCGCGCCTTGAGCAACGCAGCCTACGCATTCGTCGGCCCGCGACGAGCATGGAAAAACGAAGCAACCACCGGAGTTAGCGACGGAGTGGCGGTGCGTCAATTAAGCCTCATAGAAGGCTACAACGACGAAGCCTGCTGCTCATGGATCATGGGGCCGGTGGCGGCATTAGCCGCGGGCGACGGGAACGATGGTGGGCACCATTGCCTGCATGCGTTGTTTGGGCGACGCTGGCAGCAAGGACAACCCGATGCTCACCACAAACTCGACGAGCATCGGCCATGAGGACAGCGGAATGGTGGCGAATCGACTGGTGGGAGAGAGGCTCCGACGCACCCCTACCTGGCATGCCAAATGTGAGATTCAGGGCTCCTTAGAACCAAGAAAGATTTGAACTCTGGGGTGTGTGCAAAGAACTCAATCTCCCTAGCCTACCAACTTGTTGCTCTCATGGCCTAGCTCGATGAATAGGGAAGGAAAGAGACACGATAGTTTCCCAGGTTCAGGCCACCTTGCGGTGTAAGACCCTACTCCTACTTTGTGGTGGATTAGCCACGAGGATGGCTGAGGATGAACTGGTACATAGGAAGAACAACCTTAGGAGGTATGTTCTTGTGTTGGTGTGAGCTAGTGAGGTTTTGGATGGCTCGATCGGAACCAGATCCCCTTCTATGGTGGTGGCTAACCTATATTTATAGTGGCCTTGGTCCTATTCCCCAAAAATGAAGGCAGTAAGGGATCCGGCGACGGCCATGTTTGAAGGGAGACAAATAGTACAACATATCCTGACAAAAGGTAGTCTTCGCCTACAAAGCTCATGGTCGTGACGTTGTGGTTGGCTCGGTGATGACCTCCGTCCTGTCGTCCTAGCAGTCTTGGTCTTGTAGCATGGAAATGGAAACCTTTGCCTGATTCCTCGCAACTCCGTGCCTACGCTTGCCTCTTTAGCACCAAGGAGGAAACCTGATGTATCGCGTCCACTGGCGCCCGCCTGGCCTTGGTTGTCATGGCTTGTGTCATCTTAGCCTCACGAGGTGAGCGCTTGCATAGGAATCTCCGCTCCTCAGGAGCCAGCCTAGGGAGGCCACTCCCTCTGGAGGTCTTAGCGTCGTCTGCCTCGCGAGGCTTGGCCCCTCGCGAGGGTCTTGTCTTGTCGATGCTGAAGATGGGCCATACCAGGCCGCTAATGGAGCCATGCCGTGGGCCGCAGGCAGGCAAGTCTGGGTACCCTGGTTCCCAGAACACCGACACATTGGTCCAATTAGTTTTTGTTCTAGTGCTTTATTTATTGCAAATTTTTGCTACTGTGGTGACCTTGTTCTTCAGCTTGCATGTCAAATTTATATGGTCGAAAGTAATTTTGATGCATGATATAGCCTCTAGACACTTGTAGGAGTAGTTGCTAACAATTTTGTTGAGTTTGGTTCACTTTTATTTTGAGTCACTAAAAATTTCGGAAATTTTCAGAGGAACAAAATGATGAGGAGATTGTTAAGAGGCTCTTCAAGTCGGGGTTCTAAAGAAAATGGAAATGAAGAGAAAAGGAAGCCCAAGTATATCCTTCCTCGCACCGTGGAGGTTTGGCCGTGTGAATGGCCAAGTGATGCATTCTTGGGGGCGGCCGGAATTTATGATGATTTCTATTATTTGGTTGAGAATGCAGGATTCACCGACTTCCTCCAGGATAAGTGTCATCAATACCTCCTACTCACTAATACCTTCATGCAAAAATTTCACTTTCATGCTAGGAAATCACCACCCATGGTAGAATTTTATTTATATGATGAGCATAAGGAGATGACGCTTTATGACTTTTGTGAGGTTTGCAAACTACCTTTTGAGGGCAGCGTTGATGAACCACGTCCTAGAGATGTGGAATATTTTATTGATGAAGTTACCGTAGGGGAAAGGAGAAGGGTGTCAGAAGCGAGAGTGGCTAGTTTACATTTTTCCTGTTTTGTGCTACTACTGATTATTTGCTGGGAGATGTTTAATTAGACGTGGGGAGAGTGGAGGCCTTAGTGCTCCTAACCTTGCTATTTTGCGCCAAGCTTTACTTCATGATAGAACTTTTAGTTTGGGTGCTATTGCTGCTTGACGGTTGGGTTTAAACCATTCGAGGGGTCCTATCTTTGGAGGTATCTATGCCTTGCTAGACACTTTGAGATACCTATTAGGCACGATGAGGAAAAGGAGATGATACTACCCACTATATACTTAGACTATGACAGTATGGTCACGCATGATTTTATTAGCGATGATAAGGACAAGAGACTCATCTATAACCTGCTATTCAGCCAGAAAACTTTTCATATTATTACTTTGCATGCACCTTCTTTGTTTAATATTCATTCAGGCACATACCTCATCCCGCCCGAGGACATTATGCATACTGGGAGTGGACACGATCCCCAGTTCATGAGCCAAAACCATCACCTGATCCGTATCAGGAGTCTATTTATCAGCGGGAGCCACAGGAGCTCGCTAACCAGTGGAACCCCTAGGATCCTCCTCAACAGCCAGGAGAGGGCTACTTTTATCCGTGGGCATATACCAACTTAGGCCAAAAGCCTAAGCTTGGGGAGTATGTATTTCTCACCGACATTACATTCATGTTCACACACTCATTTCAGTTGTCGGTATTCATACTTTTTCATTGTATCATCCATGCTTGTCGGGGGATATTTGCGGCCACCTATGGGACCGGGCGGCCCCTTGCTGGTTCGGCAGGGGGACGACGCGTTGCACAAATTGCAGACTAGCGTACGATAGCGCGGCAGAGAGCACACAAGTGATTTACCCAGGTTCGGGCCGCCGCAAGGCGTAAGACCCTACTCTTGCTTTAGTGGATTGATGGTGGAATGAACGTGGTGGTGCGTAGTACACTTGCCTGGCAAGGTTTGACTCAGGGCCGCATCGACTACACGTGTGTGGTGGCTTGGGTGTATCAACTTTCCAACCTTCTAACCCCTCCTACGAGTGTCATGGGCCTCCTTTTACAGATTAAGGGGTCACCACAGTGGCAAGGTGGTCATTATCAACTGATATGATAGCAAACAGTGCTATCATACCTAACTCTGCGGGCTGACAGGGTGCATTAAATGCGATGCAGAGTGTCACATCACTGGTCGCCTGGCAAGGCATGTCGGGTTATCTTGCCAGCTTTGCACCTACTCTCTTGACACATCGCATGACGGGTGTCATCTGTAGGCTTCTTCTGTAGGAAATGGTTGCCATGTGGCGAACGGCTGCCACTTAATCATCTTGCGACTTGACACCGCACTGATTGACAACGTGGGTCGTGCTTGAGTGGATGGTGGGGTGGTTCTGCCCCCGCAAGCCCCGGCAGACCTTGCCGGGGTGCCTCAGTCCCCTGCTCCTTGCGGTGGCCTCGCCCCTTGCCGGGCTCGCCTGCCCGGCAAGGGATGCCCTTCTCTTGTCGATATCTTGCTCTTCTGGCTCGATCTTGGTCCTTTCGGATTGCATGTTGGTTCCTCAAATCTCTTGGTTCTTCAATCTCTGACTTAAGCTGGTGCTTCAATCTTGCTCTTGTGCATGTGCACAGTCTGGGCAACAGACACAGGGTTTGTTGCACCAACAGAAGTCCCTGGGCCTACCCCGAACGTGCCGTTGAGCGTCGTCGGGGTTGGGCCTAATAAGTGCACAAACAAGGTTGCTGAAGGTGTTGGCCCCTTGAGTTTTCCGGTGGCGCTTCATCAGCCTTGATTCCGGACCAGTTTCCGGTTTCCCCGTGCGTTGTGCGCAGCGTCGTGGAAGAACTTGGATCATGGCCTGTGGATTCTCCTCGCACCAAGATCACGGGGCGAAAACTGCTACCCCACTCGGGCCCCATTCTGCACACAGCTCACCATGTGTCCCGCATGCATTGGGCGTGGTAGGTGGTGGATGCGGAGGGCACGGGGAGGAGTACCATGGTTTAAAGTCCAACGTCGATGGTTGGAGTAGAGGGTCGGCCTTGATTCCAAAGCTGCCGAGGGTGCAGAAAGGGGCCGTATTGGGAGAGCGGGGCGGCCATCTTTACCACGAGAGGCCAACCCCCTGCCTCGTCCCCTCTATAAAAAGAGGCGAAGGTAGTACCCCTTTGCACATACCTCTCCTTCTTCTCTGCAAATTCTTCTTAGCCATGGTGAGACGGCGAGGGCGTAGTAGTGTCTCTACAACGGCGACGAGGGCTTCCACTCGGCAGCGTATCCCTCCTCCTCCGGATCCTGAGGCGGCGGAGCTTGCTGCGAGACGATGGAGGAGGGGGCGCGGCCAAGGCTGCCGTGGTGCTCGAGGAGGAGCAGGACGAGTGAGCTCCTTGGCTGTGCCCCCACGGGCGGCTCTTCCTCCGATGGAAGGCCACGTCGGGGATCAACCTCAAGAGTTCATCATCAGGCTGTATAAGCCCTTTTGTGGTCACCTTCGTCTTCCAACTTTCTTTGCGCGGGAGATGGAGCTCGAGCAACCGCGCGCTCTGAGGCTACACATGAGGAGCTGCAGGAATGGAAGCATGTGGGTTGATGTCGATTTCCCCGCCTCTCATGTAATGTATCATCATCGTGGCTGGAAGACCTTCACTCATTCCCATAGCTTCTCGGAGGGGCACATTCTCCATTTAAAATTAATGGAGAGCGGCCTGCTCTCCGTCAAGATCTTCGAGCGCTCGGGAGGCCTCTAAGGGTGCTGCATGGATAGCTCGACTGATGACGAAAGCTCCTCCTCGAGCGGAAGTGACGAGGAGGACAACGACAGCGATGACAATATCAGCGGGCGGAGGAGCGACGACTCTGTCTCCGGCTGATCATCGCCCGGTCCATCTTCATCAGGTGGCACCACCACCCTCTGCATCTGCGCCTCTTCCCCGGCAATTGGATTTGCCGGGGAGTTGGATGCAGAGGTGTGGATGGTGCTGCCGGGCTCCTCCAGTAGTCTTCCAGCTAGACCCTAGCAGGCTTCCTCTCAGGCTACAGCTCTGTTAGCCCTGCTGAGTCCTGTTGGCCCTGGTGACGGTGGTTGATGGGGCCATCTTCCGCCGTGCTCTCCATCGAGGCGTTCCCTCATGCTTTCGTTCCCTCCGGGCTACCTCTCCTGGAGCCCGACGGGAACGGACTAGACTTCAGCTCTGGCGCTCCTTTTGTCCTCCCCGCCTTCGGTGGCTGTGCCTAGGAGGAGAGGGACAGGAAAGGGCATTACGGAACACTTATGTTTTTTCAATCTTAAACTTGTAGGCAATCGCCAAATTTTAATTTAAATAATGTAATCTCTCAAGTACATCTTTGTGTTCTGTAATGCTTGTACTTGTATCAATGGTAGAGATAAACCTTGCCAGGAACTGTATATGTCCATGCAGGGGTGGAGTGCCTCTTTACTATAATTAAACGAGTTTTCCCTGGCAGGATATCCCGCTGGCACCCTTTTCGTCTGCCAGAGAACCATGTCTGCCGGGGAACAGACTGAGGTGCCAGCCCCCGCCCACTCCCTTTTCACCAAGGGCCACTGCAACCATCCATGCCGAAGCAGCGTTTGAGCCAAGGACGGGAGCACCTTGGTTCCAAGAGAGTGGCGAGGTTTCTCTATGCACAAGTTATAGATTACAGAACATTAATGTACAAGAGGTAAACTTATCTGTTTGGCTTGTCGGGGATTGTTGTGCCATGCAATCTTCTCATCCCTTATCAGAGTCAAGTTGACGGCAAGAACCTGCAACTCCATGTAAAGGAGAATGAATGCATGCTGCAATCCTATCTATATGCATATGCAAATGCTAATGAAATGCTTATGAAGTGATATGGGTGTGCTCGTGCATGCATGCGATCTCGATCAGGCCCCCCACAGCGCTTCTTTATTTCATCTTGCACGGGGTCATCGCCCCGGCTTTGTACAAGGGGTTACATGCAACTAAGGCAAGGCCTGTACAAAAGGGTGGCTGCCGGGCAGTGCCCGACATCCTCGCACCTTATGGGTAGTACATATGGAGATGCTCAATATTCCATGAGTTTTGCAACTGTGTGCCATCTCCGGTCTCCAGACGGACTGCGCCAGGTTTGGTGACTCGTACCACCCAGTAAGGGCCTTCCCACTTCGGTGACAGCTTGTTTGTACGCTTGGCGGACTGAACGCACCTAAGGACAAGGTCACCTTCCTCAAAACACCGGGCATGAACCCTGCGGCTATGATAGCAACGCAGGGCTTGTTGGTAGCATGCAACACGTGTAGCAACCCGGAGACAGTTCTCCTCAAGTATCACAATGTCGTCACGCCGGTGCTGATCTTGCGCTACCTCATCATAGGCAAGCACTTGAGGGGACCCCTAAATGAGTTCCGTGGGGATAACTGCTTCTGCCCCATAGATCAGGGAGAAGGGAGTCTGCCCGGTAGCTCGGTTAGGTGTCGTTTTGAGGGACCAGAGAACTACCGGTAGCTCCTCAATCCACCACCTGCCATGCTTCTGCAACGTATCGAAAGTTCTTTTCTTGAGTCCATGATGCACTTCAGCGTTCACCCTCTCAGCTTGTCCACTGCTCCGGGGGTGTGCCATATAAGTGAATGAGATTTTGCATCCGAGGGTGTCAACGTATTGCATGAAGGCGTGGCTCATGAACTGGGTGCCATTGTGAGTGATGATCCTTGCCGGAACTCCGAAAAGACACACCAATTCTTTCAATAACTTGATAGCTGAATGAGCAGTCACCTTTCTCATGGTAGGCACTTTCGGCCACTTTGTAAACTTGTTGATGGCAACGAACAAGAATTCAAAGCCCATGATTGCTCGGGGGAAGGGGCCGAGGATATCGAGCCCCCAGACTAAAAATGGCAATGATAGAGGGATTTTCTGAAGGGCTTGGGCAGGCAGTTGTGTTCTCTTGGAATGGAACTGACAGGCTTCACATTTCGTGACTAACTCAACCGCATCTTGGAGGGCAGTGGGCCAATAGAATCCTTGGCGGAATGCTTTCCCAACTAATGCCCATGATCCAACGTGGGAGCCGCACATTCCTCTATGAATCTCAGCCAACAGTTCCTTTCCATCCTCCCGGCAAACACACTTCAATTTCACACTGTTGGGTCTCCTTCTGTATAGAGTGTCATCGACAAACTGATACATACTGGCCCTCCGAGCTACTCTTTCAGCTTCATCTTGCTTGCCAGGGAGTTCTCCGGTTTGGAGGAAGTGGACAATGTGTCTTGCCCAAGTTGGAGCCTGGGGCTTAGCAACAAGGACTAACGGCACCTCCTCTGCTGCGGGAGTACCAGCATCATATGCGGGGTCCATAGGCCCGGCTCGAGGGGGTGGTCTGGCAGACTATGATGAGTTGTTCCTAGAAGGGTCTATGTCGGGAGAGGATGGCTCTGGCGGGAGAGGCTTATCGTAGTCCAACTTTCTCTTCTTCCGGTACATTCTGGCTGGTGATACGGAGGGTTGAGATAGATGAAGAACAAAAGTTCCTGGTTCCACAGGAAGCTTCTAGGCAGCACACTTTGACAGGTGATCAACTATCATGTTTTCCGCACGGGGTACATGCTCTGTTTGCAACCCATCAAAGTGCTCCTCCAATCTCCTTACTTCCTCGACGTATGCTTCCATCAATGGGCTTTGGTAATCCTTGTTGACTTGTCTCACCACAAGCTGTGAATCTCCTCGAATGATCAGCTTTTTAATTCCCAATTCTGCCGCAATCCTGAGTCCGGCAAGGAGCCATTCATACTCTGATCTATTGTTGGTGGCTTCTTCCCGGGCAAAGTGCATCTGGACAAGGTACTTCAAGTGCTCCCCGGAGGGGTAACAAGAAGCACGCCAGCCCCTGCACCTTGTAGGGAAAAAGCACCATCAAAATACATGATCCATTCTTGGAGTGATTCCTTGCCGGGGATGGCTATTTTTGTCACTTCCTCATCAAGGGTTGGCATCCATTCTGCAATAAACTCTGCCAATGCCCTGCTATAAATAGTTGAAGTGCTCTCAAACTTCAAACCAAAGCTGGATAACCCCAAAGCCCATTCCACTATTCTGCCAGTTGCCTTAGGGTTTTGGAGTATCCTTTGCAACAGGAAACGAGTGACAATTGTGATCTCATGGGCTTGGAAGTAGTGGCACGGTTTCCTTGAGGCCATAATGAGACCAAAGATCAACTTTTGCATGCGAGAGTACCTCGATCTAGCACCTTGTAACAAGGATCTGACGAAGTACACTGGGCGCTTCACCACTTTTTCCTTGCTGCGTCCTTGGGGTTGCTCTCATTCCCGTGCTCATTGCTGTCGTGATTCTTTTCTGACTCTGCTGTGGTCTGGCCACTTTCGGCCTCATCCACCTCTCATTGTGCTACCAAGGCTGCACTGACCACTTGGTTGGTTGCCGCCAAGTAAAGCAATAACGGCTCTCGGGGTTTGGGCGCAACCAAGGTAGGCACAGATGATAGGTAGGCTATCAATTCCTGCAAAGCTGCATCTGCTTCCGGGGTCCACTTCACAGGCCTCGCCTTCTTCAAATCCTTGAAGAACGACAGGGCACGCTCGGCAGACTTCGAGATAAATCTGCTCAGCACGGCAACACATCTCGTCAAGCACCTCACATCCTTAACTGTCCTTGGTGCTTGGATCTGCTCAATGGCCTTGATCTTGTTGGGGTTGGCTTCGATCCACCGATGGGACACGAAGAACCCAAGTAGCTTGCCGGAGGTAACACCGAATACACACTTCTCTGGATTAAGCTTCAGATTGATCTTGTGCAGATTGGCAAATGTCTCTTCCAAATCCTGGATAAGGGTGGCCTTATCCTTGGTTTTGACCAAGATATCATCCATATAGGCTTCTATATTTCTGTGCAACTGTGGCTCAGAACCGATCTGGACTGCCCTTGCAAAAGTGGACCTGGCACTCATCCGAACAACATGCGGACAAAACAGTA
The DNA here is from genome assembly GCF_002162155.2 of Triticum dicoccoides. Lineage (NCBI taxonomy): Eukaryota > Viridiplantae > Streptophyta > Magnoliopsida > Poales > Poaceae > Triticum > Triticum dicoccoides. The sequence goes on from NC_041384.1 coordinate 335,309,967, forward strand.
CGTACCACACGGAGTGATGAATGTTGTCTTCTCTTCATCTTCCTTGGACATGAAGATCTGATGATATCCTCAGTATGCATCCAGAAAGGAGAGCAAATCACATCCCGAAGTAGAATCCACAATCTGGTCTATGCGCGGCAAGGGAAATGGGTCCTTCGGGCAAGCCTTGTTGAGGTCTATGAAATCAATGCAAATCCTCCACTTCCCATTAGCCTTTCGGACCACTACTGGATTATCTAACCATGTAGGATGTAGTACTCCTCTGACCAAACGAGCTGCCTCCATTTTCTTGATCTCTTCGGCAATGAACTGCTCCCTCTCCAAGGCCTGCTTCCGTACTTTTTGCTTGACAGGTCGGGCATGTGGGCAGATAGCAAGGTTGTGCTCAATTATCTCCCTGGGAACATCGGGTTTATCAGATGGTTGCCAAGCAAACACATCGATATTCGCCCGCAGGAAGGCAACGAGCGCGCTTTCCTATTTGTCATCGAGGGTGGCGCTGATAGTGAAAGTACTATCAACACCAGCCAGCCCTGCCGGGACCTTCTTCACTTGGGGTGCAGTAACCTTGGATCTCTTGTTGTGGGAACACTCCAGAACATCATCAATGAGTGTCGTGCACTTGGAGGGGCATGCTTCCCGGATTCCTTGCGGAGGTCCTACAATCCCTCTTCTTTCCTTTGCTTTCCTTGGCGGGAACTGCTGTTGCCGCCGCCTCTGGTGCAAATGCATCCTGGTACATCGCAGATAATTGTATCCTTCTCATCTGATGGGATAGTGATGACTCCCAGTGGCCAAGGCATCTTCAAAGTGTTATAGGCATAGTGGGATGCTACCATGAACTTGGCCAGGGCCAAGCGTCCCAGAATCCCATTGTACGGCAGGGGGAGATCAACCACATCAAACACAATCTTCTAAGTCCGTTAGTTCAGTTCTCCCCCAAACGTCACTGGCAACGTAATCTTCCTCTTAGGATGACTCCTGCAGGGATTAACTCCTTGAATCGTGTCGGTGACCTCTAGCTCTTCCTCTCCTGTCTGAAGCTTGCTGATAATTGTTGGGTAAAATCAAATTCAACCCGGCCCTGCCATCAACCAGCATCTTTGTGACCTTCAGGTTGTGAATTGTTGGGGAGAGCAACAACGACAAACACCCCACCGCAGTGGTGCGATCAGGGTGATCCTCTTCGTCAAAGATGATGGGTGTGCGGGACCATTTGAGCGGTTTTCGGGCCTTTGGCGCTGGTTCCACATCATTGACCTCTCGTGCCCATCGCTTGAGTAGGCGACGAGAGGAGTGCAAAGATGCACCCCCATCAATGCATAGGGCATCCGTGGCCTTCTGGAATTCCTGCTCACTAGTTTCCTCCTCATCCCCTCAATCACTGGCATCATCACAGGTTTCCTTCTCTTGGCCCCTGACCGGTTTTCCTTGGTTCCAAAAGGGTTTGCCGGGGCGATTTGTTTCACCGCCTCGGCCCTTACCGTCAGCAGCATTCTGAACTTTTTCCTTATCACGCTTATCATACTCTGCCCTCTGTTTCTTGACAAGCTGCTCAACCTGATAACACTCTTGAAGGTCATGGCCTTTGGTGCGGTGGATCTTGCAGTATGACCCATCACCTTTCCCAACTTTTTCCGCGGCACCGGCTTCCCGGCAGGCAATGCACGCGACAGCTTCCTTATCGTGGGCCTCAGCCTTGGCCTTCTTGCCGGTACTAGGGTTGCCTGAACCTTCTACAGTCATCACTGCCTTATCTCTTGGCTTCTTAATGCACTTCTTTCCCTTTCTCTGACTGGTTGATTCATCTTCATCCTCTGAATCAACATTAATGCAATCCTCCTCTCCAGGCAACTCCCTTCCTTCTTCCACCCGGGCACATTTTTCCACCAGCGTATATAGTCGTTTCACAGTCTTGGGTAAACGCACGTTCATTTTGGAATGAATGCGGCGGTTGCGCACATTGGACTGCAAAGCTGCTATAACGGCTGTCGGATGGATATTTGGAATATTTCTATGAACTTTACCGAATCTCTGCAAATACTTATGGAGGGTTTCTCCTTGCTTTTGCTGGAGAAGTTGCAGGTCGCTGGGCCTGCCAGGCTCTTGGTGGCCACCGGTGAAGGCATCGATGAACTCGTGGCACATGTCTGCCCATGACGAAATGGAGTTCTCCGGCAGGTGCATCAGCCAAGACCTCACATTGGACTTGAGGGCCAAAGGGAAGTAGTTGGCGAACACCTTATCATCTCTTCCCCCGGCAGCCTGAACAGCGATGGTGTAGATGCTCAGAAACTTTGCCGGGTTCAGCCTCCCATCGTACTTCTCAGGTATCTCTGGCTTGAATGTGCGAACGGACGGCCAACGGACTTGCCGCAGCTCTCATGTAAAGGCAGGGCAGTCGACCTCGAAAGGTAGGCACTCGCCAACACCGAGCGTAGGCTCGTCGATGTTGAGGCCATCACACCCATCGGTCTGGCGGGGGTTGTAGCGGTGCCATTCGGCGACGACATGCGCGTCTCCCCGCTGCCTGTTTTCCGGGGTTCGACGTTGGCCTGGACATGCTCGAGGGTCAGAAGAGGCCATCGAGATGTCGTTGGGGTCTTGATTCTGCTGCGCCCTCGCCGGCTACTATGGTGGGGACTGAACCGTGGGGATGGCCCCCTTCGTACGGCTAGCGGCGCGAGCGGTGGCTGTTGCTTGGGGAGGTTGCAGTGGGAAAGCTCGTCGTGAGCCCCAGCTTTGGCGAAGCCGGGCATGCTTTGGATGGTGGCACGCCATTCATCCATTCTCTCGGCTGCTGGCAGGAACCTCAACAGTAGCTGAGCTCGCACCATGGCCTTCGTGGATGTGCTTGGCATGGATGTCGATGACGTCGACCGCACCATCGCCTGGCTCCAGACGATGCCAGCGACGGCGGCGGCGCCGCGCGCACACAGCTGTGGGGCAACCACCGGGGTAGCGGGGTCGCGTGGCGGTGGTGCTCGAAGATCAGTGGCTCTATTGAGCGCAGCGGCCTAGTTGGCTCGTCCGGGAGGAGGCGCATGCGCCACGGCTGCTCCCGTGGTGGGGGCGACCGGAGGGCGATGGCTCGCCCCAGACCGAGTGCCCTTGTTGCGGCTGTGCTTGTTGGCGAGGGGAGGGGCGTAGATGGAGTGGCCCCCTCACCTGCACCTTGTAGAGTCTCACCGTCAAGACGTTGTTGATGTTGTTCTCCTCCGGTAGCTCCGGCCCCTGTGTAGTCCACGGGGGAGGTGGTAATGGCGCCACCTGCTCCAACCACACCCCAGCAGCGTCTACGTCCTTGCGCGCCTCCGTATCCCCCACGATGTTAGAGGTCACGGGAGGTGGAGCTTTCGAGGTGGATGGATGGGCTGAGGTGCCAGGTTTCTTCTTGGGCGCCATGGTCGATGGCGCTATCGAGGATGAAAATGGCGATCAAGATGACGCGCTGCATACACTTTCAGGTTCGCGCAAGCGATCCCCCTACCTGGCGCGCCAAAGATGTCACAGGATATCCGCGGCCACCTATGGGACCGGGCGGCCCCTTGTTGGTTCAGCAGGGGGATGGCGCGTTGCACAAAGAGCAAACCAGCGTACAACAGCACGGCAGAGAGCACACAAGCGATTTACCCAGGTTCGGGCCGCCGCGAGGTGTAAAACCCTACTCCTACTTTAGTGGATTGACGGTGGACTGAACATGGTGGTGCGTATTACACTTGCCCAACAAGGTTTGCCTCAGGGCCGCAGCGACTACGCACGTGTGGTGGATTGGGTGTATCAACTTTGCATCCTTCTAACCCCTCCTACGAGTGCCATGGGCCTCCTTTTATAGATTATTAAGGGGTCACCACAGTGGCAAAGTGGTCATTATCCATTGATATGATAGCGAACAATGCTATCATACCAAACTCTACGGGCTGACAAGGTGCATTAAATGCGCCGCTGAGTATCACATCACTAGTCACCCGGCAAGGCCTGCCGGGCTATCATGCCAGCTCCGCACCTACCCTGTTGACACGTCACAGGACGGGTGTCATCTATAGCCTTCTTCCATAGGAAATGGCTGCCATGTGGCGAACGGCTGCCACTTAATCATCTGATGGCTTGAAACCGCACTGATTGACAATGTGGGTCGTGCTTGAGTGGTTGGTGGGGTGGTTCTGCCCTCGCGAGCCCCTCCAGACCTTGCCGGGGTGCCTCGATCGCCTCCTCCTTGCGGTGGCCTCGCCCTTGCCGGGCTCGCCTGCCTGACAAAGGAGGCCCTTCTCTTGTCGATATCTTGCTCTTCTGGCTCAATCTTCGTCCTTCTAGATTGCATGTTGGTTCCTCAAATCTCTTGGTTCTTCAAACTCTGACTTAAGATGGTGCTTCAATCTTTATCTTGTGCCTGTGCACAGTCTAGGCAACAAACCTAGGGTTTGTTGCACCGACAATGTTAGTTTATTTTTTTCTCACTTTCTTCTTGTGTGTTTGAAAAACTTCAAGAAAAAAAAAATAGTTGTAGCTTCTTTCCTTTCCATGTTTATTTAGTAGTACTATTCAAAGAAAACCCAGAAAGATTTCTCGTTCTTCTTTTGCTTGTTGGGAACTTTCCCTTGTAAATAGTTTTTCTCGTTCTTGTTTTACTTTCTTCAGATGGGTTATTTTCACGATGAGTGTTGATTCACTTGTCATTCATGAGAAAGTGGCTGGTATTCGGGATGCCCAGTTCCATGCTCAAATCAAGTCAAAATATAACTTCAAACAAAACTCCCCCCAGGACTGCTGTTTGTATGGACGGTACCCGTTGTTTCGGACCAGCCGTGAATATGCTTGTTGGTGGAGGGGGAGTATAAACTTTACCATTCTGTTTGAGAACCGCCTATAATGTATCTAGCATGAAAGATTCCGAGATCCCTTGGTTGTTATGTTGACAATGATAGCATATCGCTCAAAATATTATTCATCTCTATTTCATAAAGCTCGAGCTCTAGCACCTCTGCAAATCCCTGCTTCCCTCTGCAAAGGGCCTATCTATTTACTTTTGTTGCTGAGTCATCATCCTCTTATAAAAATCACCAGTTAGAGAACACCACTATCATCTGAATGCGTTGTTATTAATTGATAATGAGTATGACTGTGACTGGATCTCTTTTACCATGAATTACAATGTCTAGTTAATCCTTGATCTTCAGGGGTGTTCTTCATTTATGTTTTGCGATCTCAGAAAGGGCTAGCAAGATACCACCTTGTTATATCATATCATGATTGTTTTGAAAAAGTGTTGTCATCCGAGATTTATTATTATTACTCGCTAGTTGATTATGCCATTGATACGGGTAAATGTCAAACGTAAATGTTATTGTGAATATCGTTAGTTTATAATCTTTGCTAAAAACTTGAATGCTGGCTTTACATATTTGCAACAACAAGATCAAATAGAGTTTGTATAAGTTTTTTCTTTATCACTTTCAGTTCGTCAACTGAATTTCTTGAGGACGAGCAAATGGGTTAAGCTTGGGGGAGTTTATACGTCTCCATCGTATCTACTTTTCCAAACTCTTTTGCCCTTGTTTTGGACTCTAATTTGCATGATTTGAATGGAACTAACCCCGACTGACGTTGTTTTCAGCAGAATTGCCTTGGTGTTATTTTTGCAGAAATAAAAGTTCTCTGAATGACCTGAAACTTCACCGAGAATATTTTTGGAATAAATAAAAAATATTGACGAAAGAATCAACTAGAGGGGACCCACCGGCTGTCCACAAGGGTGGAGGGCGTGCCCCTAGGGCGTGCCCCTGCCTCGTGGGTCCCCTGGATCTCCACCGACCTCAACTCCAACTCTATATATTCACTTTTAGGGAGAACAAAATCAGAGAGAAGGATTCATCGCGTTTTACCATACGGAGTCGCCGCACCTCCCGTTCTTCATCGGGAGGGCAAATATGGAGTCCGTTTGGGGCTCCGGAGAGGGGAATCCCTCGCCATCATCATCACCAACCTTCGTCTGTCACCAATATCATGATGCTCACCGCCATGCGTGAGTAATTCCATCGTAGGCTTGCTGGACAATGATGGCTTGGATGATATTTATCTTGTAATCAAGTTAGTTCTGTTAGGGTTTGATCCCTAGTATCCACTATGTTCTGAGATTGATGTTGCTATGACTTTGCTATGCTTAATGCTTGTCACTAGGGCATGAGTGCCATGATTTTAGATATGAACCTATTATGTTTTCATGAATATATTTGTGTTCTTGATCCTATCTTGCAAGTTGTAGACACCTATTATGAGTTATAATCCGCATACCCCAAGGTGACAATAATTGGGATTCTTTCCGATGATTACATTAGTTTGAGGAGTTCATGTATTCACTAAGTGCTAATGCTTTGGCCCGGTTCTCTATTAAAAGGAAGCATTAATATCCCTTAGTTTCCATTAGGACCCTGCTGCCACGGTAGGGTAGGACAAAAGATGGCATGCAAGTTCTTTTCCATAAGCACATATGACTATATTCGGAATGCATGCCTACATTATATTGATGAATTGGAGCTAGTTCTATGTCACCCAAGGTTATAACTATTGCATGATGAATGCCATCCGACATAATTATCCATCATTGATCCATTGCCTACAAGATTTTCACATGTTGATCTTTGCTACGTTACTTTGCCGCTGCCACTGTTACAATTGCTACAAAACTGCTACTATTGCTTTTGCCACCGTTACCATTACTTCCATATTACTTTGCTACTAAATACTTTGCTGCACATATTAAGTCTTTCAGGTGTGGTTGAATTGACAACTCAGCTGCTAATAATTGAGAATATTCTTTGGCTCCCCTTGTGTCGAATCAATAAATTTGGGTTGAATACTCTACCCTCGAAAGCTGTTGCGATCCCTTATACTTGTGGGTTATCACTCCATGATGTCAATCTCACTGGGGGACCGGATCTGAATGTGGGAGCCGCCGTTCAGGATGCATCCTGTGATTCTGTAATATAGAACCATTCCTTCTGCCACACCTTCACGATGTCGATGAATCTGCCCTCCGGCCAGTGAACTCGGGTAAGCTTGCTAATCATCGGTCCACCATAGTCCGCCTAGGTGCTGCCGACTACCTTCAGCTTGACATTGAACACCTTTAGCCACAGGCTGAAATGCGGCTGGACTCGCAGAAGGGCCTCGGAAACAATGATGAAGTCTGGGATGTGGAGAAGGGAGTTGGGGGCTAGATCATGGAAGTCTAGCCCATTAAAGAATATCAAACCCCAAACGAAGGGGTGCAGAGGAAATCCCAGCCCCAGGATAAAGTGGGGGGAGGAACACTAACCTCTCGCCTCGCTTGGGCGTGGGGATGACCTGACCCTCCTTGGGGGCCCGGTGGGTGATGTCGGCCGATAAGTAGCCGGCTCGCTTCAGCTCATCGATGTCGTTGTTGGTGACAATGGAGGTGTCCCACTTGTCGTTGGCACTAGATCCAACCATGGCCGAAGCTAGGGAAGAGCTGGGAAGGGATACACCGTAGAGGAATAAGGCAGGGCGCCGGAGCTCTGGATATTAGAAAGGCAACAACGTGAGGTGGAAGAACGTGTAAGATGGTAACTATAGTTGTTCCCCTTTCTAAAAGGACACGGAGGAGCTAAGGGTTCCTTTTTCCATGCCACGGGCCTCTCCACTTTTCGATACACTCGCGACATTATGCGTGGGTGGGGAAATCGAAATCATTGATCATATCCCAAAAAAGCAGGGCACTATCTTTGCCTTGATGAGACGTGCCAATGAAGAGGCAGCCTCGAGCTGCATATTGAGAACTTCCAGCCGTTCGGTGTTATGACCGGACGCGACCCTTCGCTAAAAAGTTGTCTGGAGAGGGCACTACTCACATTTTAGCACTTAGGCCTTTAGGGCTAAGCAAAGTAAATACTCCGGATTCTGGACACCTCTCAACTCCGAGCACGCACATGACATGATGGAGAACTCACCTCGCAATCCGAAGACCGTGAGATATGCGGAAGCCAGACACAAGCCCTGGCGTTGGAGGCTAGTTAGGAGGATACTAAGGGAGTCCTAGATTAAGGGGTCCTCGGGCCGCCGACCTATCTCTTATGGGCCGGACAGATGGGCTACTATGGAGCCAAGCTAGAGTGTAGATCTATGGCCGGATAGAAGATCTTCGGAGCCGTGGTGTGCCCTCCAAGTTAAGACTAGGCGTGATCTTTCCTTTATTGTAACTGATCGCATATAACCCTAACCCTACTGGAGTCTATACAAACTAGAGGGTTTTTAGTCTTTAGGGCTAGAGCCACATCCAATACCGGCTTTAGCTCACCTGATCTCGAGGTAGATCAACTCTGTAACCATACCATACACATCAAACACAATCAAGTAGGACGTAGGGTTTTACCTCTTAGAGAGGCCCCGAACCTGAGTAAACACCATGTTCTTAATCCCTTGTTCGCCATTGATCCTAGATCAACAGCTCGGGAGCTGTTGGACATATTACTACTAAGTATAAACCGGCCATGAGGGGCCGGGTTATGCCCACAATGAGTTAGTCATGTTTGAAGCCCATGAAGACAAGAAGTATGGCGCTTTACAGAAGAGATCTAACATGAAGGCGCAGGGCCCAAAGGTGGATTAGGGCCCATAGACATAAACCGCCATATGATATGTAACTTATGTTGTAAGGCAAGGAAAGGTAGAAACCGAGCCGGGCACGTTTATGAGCCGGCCTCGGGATTCTGTAAACTGACGGGTGTCAACCTGTGTATATAAAGGGATGACCCGACGGCGGTTTAGGGACAACAAATGATAACTCGAGAGCCAGGAAAAGCGGATTCGCTCCCTGGTCATCGAAACCCTAGCAATTCCATCACAACTGGAGTAGGCTTTTACCTTCATCGTAAGGGGCCAAACCAGTATAATTCCTTGTGTGGCTTGTCCGTTTTAACCCCTTTAAGCTAACCCATCGCGATGGCACCACGACTAAGTCCTTTCACTAGGACATCTGCCATGACAAAACCACGACAGTTGGCGCCCACTGTGGGGCTATCGCACGATGGTTTCGAGTTCTTGAAGGGCAGCTTCGAAGGACTCAAGGGATATGTTGTGGGCCGGATGACCAAGAGTCATCACGGCAAGCTCTACATTGACGACGCAGGATGGGGCCCCGAGGCTGGCTCGATCAAGTACGGGTACCGGGTCCCCTTTGGCGGAATACATGTCTTCATTTGTAAGATCGGCGAACCGGGCCCTGAGCTGGACATCTGCACCGACACCGTCGAGACGGCTCAGCATGCAAGACCTGCCCGAGTTCAGCCTGCTGTAAAGCATGCCTTCGTGGGAGTCATCCACGGAGCGGAATCTGAGGATAGATCGGTATCTGGTGGCAAAACCGTTGTCTACTTTGATAACGAGTCTTCAACCGGAGAGACCGACTCGCTGTATTAGCTGCAGGATGGACGGATTAGTGGCGGTTCCGATGGCGACAATATTCCAGACCTCGCTGACCCGCCGAGCCGAGTTGCGATCTTCATGGCCGGTACACAATCGTGCAACATTCTTCTACTGCTGCAGCAGTGATTTCCGGTTCAGCAGCTGCAACACCAGCCAGGGCAGGGGGCTCTGCACCACCGCTGGCTTAGGCTTTGTCCAATTTATTCGACACTTTGGCAACGTTGCTAGCAGCTGAGGTTAACGCGGCGAATCAGGATCAGCATAACACGGAAATAGAAAAGGTGAAGGATCAGATAGCTCAAGCTAAGGTAGATCTGGCAGCGGAGAACACCAGGATGGCCGCTGAGCAGGCCGAGTTAGAGGCACATGACTATCGGCTTATGCTGGATCAGAGTGCATCAAATGATGTCATGAGGAGAAGGTACCGGTCTCACTTGCCACTGGTTTATGAGGGAAGGAATCTCTTTAACATGCCAGGAGCAGGCACCAGCAACCAGCCAGTGGTAAACCGGGTGGAGGCACCTGGAACGAGGGCGTCGGTTTAGCCGCGCGCGATGGATCCGCCTCGTCAGAACAATGTCCCCTCACAGCACGTCTCAACGCCTCCGGGTCATTACTCTAACCCGTTGGATAACATCATTGCCGCCGCTTCATGATTGGCAGCTCTCCCGATTGATGGCGAGTCTCCAATAGCAGTTGAAACACAACGGGCTAGGGAGCTCCTTCAGATAGCTTTGACTCAATAGCAGGCTTATTCGCATAGTCGCGAGAGGATTCATTCCACCCCCCGCCCAAGTCGGAGCTACAGTGGGCATATTGATGAACCAGCCGTATCAAGCAGTGCATGAAACCGTAACCCGCCGCGATGTCATAACCCGGCGGGCGGCGGTGCTAATGCCCAGGATGTGGTGGATCACGGTAGAGCACGTCGAGAAGCCGAGTTAGCAGCGCAATATGCGGCCCGTCAGCCTACTTCGGTTCATCCAACCACTTCGGTGGAACCAGGCATGGTTTTCAGTTCTTTGGGGGTGCCGTGTCTTACCCCGGCCCTACGTAACGTGCGCTGCCTAAGGACTTCAAGGGTCCTCGTAAGGTGCCCAATTACACAGCCGATTTTCCCCTTGAGTCATGGGTTGAGAGTTATGAGATGGAGATGGAGATGCTGGATGTGGATGATGCGGCATGTGCTAAGTAATTCACCATGATGTTGGAAGGAACAACTCGCACTTGGTTAAAAAGTCTACCAGCTAACTCCATTGGGTCATGGGCCGAGTTAAAAGGCTGGTTTATCCAGAATTTCAAAGATACGTGCAAACAGCCCATGTCAATTGTGGACTTAGCCGCCTATGTTCAAGAGGAAGGGGAGTCTACAACCCATTGGGTGAAGCGGGTATCAGCCATTCTGCATCCTCGTGGAAAGCAATTGCCGGTTTTTGCCTTTGAAGTTGAAGTTGGGAAGGCTCAAGCGTCACTACAATGACATGGCAATGCTCATGGCAGCTCTGGTTAAGTATGCCGATTCAGATAGTACCAAGGACCCTGAGTCTGAGGATGAAAAGTCGGGGAAGGGAAAGAAGAATGGCAGTGCCAAGGGGCAGCAGCATAACCCGGTGGGTCATGGGAACAACGGTAAGTGCAAGGCGGATAATAGCTTGGACTTTGTGGCTAACACCAACATCCAGGATAATGGACAACGCCATAAGGGTAAACCACCCCAGCGGGGTGGAGGATTAGGTCCCAATCTTGAGTGCCTGTTAAATCAGCCTTGCCCAAAGCACGGGTCAAAGGAAAGGCCAACCACGCACCTTTGGAAAGATTGTTTCATTATGCGGGAGTTCAAAAATTCAAATCTCTTTCAATACGACCATGGACCGCCCGGCAGTTCAGGAGGCGGTTTTCATGGGCCGAGTTATGGTGGAGGCAGCTCCGGTTCAGGATTCCAGGGCAACCAAACCGGACATGGCAATCAAGGCAGTCAGGGCAACCAGGGAGGTTATAATCATCAGGGGGGTTAGCAGCAGCAACAGTCGGATTATCAGAGTAATCCGAAGCAGTTGAATAGTGGGCAGTACCATGTCTTCACCACTAGCTTATGTAAGCGTGATCAGAAGCTTCATAAAAGGGAAGTGAACTCCATTGAACCGGTGGTGCCCCGTTATCTGCGCTGTTCTGAACAGCCCATTTTGTGGAGTCGAGAGGATCATCCACCTCGGTTTGATAATCCTGGTCATCTGGCCTTAGTGGTGGCACCTCAGGTTGGGGGTATAACTTCACCAAGGTACTCATGGATGGAGGGAGCCGTATCAATATCCTTTACTATGAAACCTTCCATCGCATGGGGTTGACAGATAAGAATCTTAAACCATCGAACACCGTTTTTCATGGTGTGGTGCCTGGTAAATCAGCGTACCCAGTTGGTAAGATAGCTCTGGAGGTGGCTCTTGGAGATGATCATGATTCAAGATTGAAACGTTGACCTTTGAAGTGGTAAAAATCAAGAACCCATATCATGCCCTGTTTGGACGGCCAGCTTATGCTAAGTTCATGGCAAGTCCCTGTTATGTTTATCTGCAGCTTAAGATGCCGGGTCATAAGGGGAGCATCACATTGCATGGGAGCCGGAAGATTGCTTTGGAATGTGAAGAAGGTGATGCGGCCTATGCTGAGTTGGTTTGTGCAACAGAAGAGTTGAAGTTCTACAAAGACAATGTTGATCCGGCAGATATGGCTTCTCTGAAAAAGCCAACTACAGAGCATGATCTGGCTTTGAAGTTTAAATCGGCTGAGGAGACTAAGCTAGTTGACTTTGTTCCTGGCGATTCATCCAGGTAGTTCATCATCAGTGCTAACCTGGATCCAAAATAGGAAAGCACGCTCATCGAGTTCATCCATGAGAACCGGGACATCTTTGCATGGAAACCTTCTGATATGCCAGGTGTACCGAGGGAACTCGCTGAGGACACTCTTAATATAGATCCTAAGTTCAAACCGGCCAGGCAGTTTCTCCGCCGCTTCAATGAAGAAAGGCGCAAGGCTATTGGTGAGGAGGTAGCCCGGCTTTTGGCAGCAGGGTTTATTGTGGAGGTCTTTCACCCTGAGTGGCTAGCTAATCCGGTGCTAGTACTTAAGAAAAACGGCACTTGGCGTATGTGTGTGGACTACAAGGATTTGAACAAGGCATGTCCAGCTGATCCCTTTGCTCTCCCTCGTATTGATCAAATCATTGATGCTACGGTGGGCTGTGACCGTTTGTGTTTTCTGGACGCTTATTCTGGTTATCATCAGATCAAAATGGCAGTTAAGGACCAGGAGAAGACAACTTTTATAACTCCCTTTGGAGCCTTCTACTATGTATCCATGCCTTTTGGGCTTAAGAGTGCCCAGGCGACTTATCAACGTTGTGTACAAAATTGTCTTCATAAATAGATTGGGCGCAATGTTCATGCTTATGTGGATGATATTGTGGTGAAATCCAGAAAGTAGGAAACATTGATAGATGACTTGAAGGAGACTTTTGATAACGTCCGGGTTTATAAGATGATGCTTAATCCGGCCAAATGTGTCTTTGGTGTACCAGCAGGCAAGCTCTTGTGTTTTCTGGTGTCTAACAGGGCCATTGATGCTAATCCGGAGAAGATCAAAGCTATTACATCTCTGGCTAAGCCGGCGTGTATTAACGATGTTCAGCGCCTGGCGGGTTGTATTGCAGTATTGAGCCGGTTTATCAGCCGTTTGGGAGAAAAGGCAATCCCTCTGTATCAGCTGATGAAGAAGACAGACCATTTCTTCTAGAGTTATGCCGCCAATGAAGCCTTTGAGAGTTTAAAGTGGCAGCTAGATGAACCGCCTATCCTTGCTACTCCTGTTGATAAAGAGCCCCTGTTGTTATATGTGCCTGCCAATGCCCAGGCTGTTAGTGTGGCTATTGTTGTGGAGCGCAAGGAGCCCAGTTTATTACATTAGTGAGGTGCTTATTGAGTCCAAGCAGAGGTGCCCACATTGGCAAAAACTAGTGTATGGGGTTTTCATGGCAAGCTAGAAGCTCAAGCATTATTTTTAGGGTCATCCTATCAAAGTGGTCAGTTCTGCCCCCTTGGGGGATATTATCCAAAATAGGGAAGCAACTGGCCGGGTCGCCAAGTGGGCTATTGAGCTTGGGCCTCATGGTTTAAAATATATACCTCATACAACAATAAAGTCGCAAGCACTTGTGGATTTCATCAATGACTGGACAGAGCTGCAGACACCGGAGGAAAAGCCAGATAATACTTATTGGACGATTCATTTTGATGGGTCCAGACAGTTCGAGGGCTCGGGGGCTGGAGTCATATTAACTTCCCCACGAGGTGATAAGTTTTGTTATGTTCTCCGTTTAATGTTCCCTTGCACTAACAATGGAGCTGAATATGAGGCCTTGCTCCATGGTCTTCGAATGGCTAAGGAGATGAATTTAAGCCAGGTTAAGTGCTTCGGTGACTCGGACCTGGTATCTCAACATGTGTCTGGCACTTCGGATTCCAAGGATCCACTCATGGAAGCGTATCGATGAGAGGTAGACATAGTGGCGGGTCATTTCAAGGGTTATCAGGTTGACCATATAGACCGGCGAAAGAATGAAGCGGCGGACGCTTTAAGTTGCTTAGGCTCTCAACGTAAATCGGTGCCGCCCAATGTCTTTCTGGATGTGCTACATAATCTGTCGGTCAAGTTACCTATGGAGGAGGATTTGGCTGTTCCTGACCCGGAGGCTCAGTTAGTGGCAGCTCTTCATGTTATCCTGGATTGGGCGGTCCCATACTTGGCGTATATGAACCCAGGCGAGTTACCGGAGGATGAAACTTTGGCCTGGCAGATAATCCGGCGATCCAAGTCAATGACCATTATCAATGGGGAGTTGCATCATTGCAGTGTGACAGGGGCGTTTCAGCATTGTGTGTCTCCTCAGGAAGGCTATGAGATTTTGCGTGAGATGAAGGAAGGAGATTGTGGTCACCATGCCGGTTCAAAATCCTTGGTAGCTAAGGCTTTTCATCACAGCTTCTATTGGTTAACGGCTCATGCTGATGCTGAGGATTTAGTAAAGCGATGTGATGGTTGTCAGAAGTTTGCACGTCGCGCTCATGTTCCGGCTCAAGAATTAAGGATGATTCCAATCACTTGGCCGTTTGCCACTTGCGGGCTGGATATGGTTGGGCCCTTTAGGAGGTCCAAGGATAACAAGACCCACCTTTTGGTGGCGGTTGATAATTTCACCAAGTGGGTGGAGGCAGAGCCAGTCAGTAAGTGTGATGCAGCTACGGCGGTTCAATTCATCAAAAAGGTGATCTTCCATTTTGGTTTTCCACACAGCATCATAACTGATAATGGTACTAATCTGTCCAAGGGTGCTATGGAAGAATTTTGTCAACGTGAGCACATCCGGCTTGACATGTCATCAGTGGCTCACTCCAATCTAATGGTCAAGCATGAAGAGCCAATCAAGAGATTTTGAGAGGCATCAAGCCCCGGCTTATGGTTCCTTTAAAGAGGACACCGGGTTGTTGGGTGGAGGAGTTACCTTTTGTGCTGTGGAGCATAAATACAACACCAAATAGAACTACGGGTTATACACCTTTCTTAATGGTCTATGGAGCAAAGGCGCTTCTCCCTAGTGACATCTGTCATGACTCGCCCCGTGTGGCGGCTTATGTTGAAGCTGATAATGAGAAAGCACGTCAGGACTCACTGGACCTGTTAGATGAGGAGCGTGATCTCGCAGTGGCTCGTTCGGCAATTTACCAGCAAGACCTGCGTCGTTATCACAGCCGTCGGGTTAAAACCAGAACTTTTTAAGAAGGTGATCTGGTGCTCTGGCTTATCCAGGATCAGACTGATATGCACAAGTTGTGCCCACCTTGGGAAGGACCTTTTGTGGTCAGCAAAAATCTGCACAACGGATCATACTACCTTATCGATGTTCAAGAGCACAAACACTCACGTAAATCGGAGGAGGAGACCCAACGGCCGTGGAATATAGCTCATCTTCGGCCTTACTATACTCGAGCCACAGGCTCTTCTTATGTACATAGTTATGACAATGTATATATTATGATCAATATAATAAACCGGAGCCTCAGCTAAAGCGGGGTCTCTGTTGTTTTTATTACATCATGTGTGGTTACATGGGGGCTTCTGTTTATAAAGCGGAGTTCTATTTCCCATTAATCCGGCTTATAAAGCCACATATATGAAAGGAAATCACTTGGGGGCTTGGTTGTATTCGAACCATAGCTACACCTCTTGATTGGCATAAGGCCATTAGGAAAAATCACTTGGGGGCTTGGTTGTATTTGAACCATAGCTACACCTCTTGATCGGCTTAAAGCCAAAAGGAAATCATGTGGGGCCAAAGAGAGTGTTGCAACAACACAACTCAAACATATGCACCCACCAAGCACAGCTCAAATGTTGCTTGGGGGTTCTTTGCTTCTCAAAGAACAAAGAGCTTACACCCTTGCAATAGGCTATCAAGCCAGGCTTGGAAGCCAGGTGTATTCACCTAAAACCCCGGGTTATCCTGCCTTTTTAAGTAAGCCACTCCGTCCAGGTAATCCTAGTATGACCCGCTGAACATTTGACAAGTCAATCTCATAGACACTGAACTTGTCAAAGTTAAAACGACGATTGGTTAATGTGAGGCCCATCTTAAAAGGGTTCGAAAAATGGTTTAACTCAGTGGCCTGGCAGCCCATAAAAAGCCTCAATTTAGGGCCTGGCAGCTCATGAAAAGCCTTGCATGTTCTTTTTTATGTTTTTATTTGCCAAGTTTTTCTCCTTTGGTGAGATTCATAATATTTTATGATAAACCGACGTTTATTGACCCGTGTTGGCTTTCAACGATAAGTCGTAAGTACATGATCAGTTATAATCCGGCGTTTCTTGACCCGGTCTGGTTTCGATTACAAGTCACCAACATTATATATGGATACACCGGTGTTTATTATAACCCAGTACGGTTTTATCATAAACTGACAAAACATGGAAGGAGTTAGCAATACTCAGGATTGGGGTTATCACCCTTAATATACCAAAGTTGGTCAACCAACAGTGCGATTCAAAATCACAGGTATCATCCCTTTCATCTTTGATTATTTTTACAGCCCTGGTTATAAACCCCGGCTATATATTTGGGCATCATGACCCGTCCTGCGGTAAACCGCCAGGACACTTTCAACTTCTTGTATGCAGGAACAGTTTGCATAACGCTGCTACGGATTATGAACATAATATATCCTAAAGCAAGATGGATTAATAGTATCAGGCAACATAAATATGCACGATGGCATAGCAGAACAAGTATTTTGAACTAGCATATTACAAGGCACTTTAATGCCCAAAAAGAGTAATTGTTTTTAGCAAGTGTGGCAGTACGCAGAAGGCTAAACCGGCCTCCGGATCATGATTCGTCACCAGGATGACTTGAAGGTTGTGGATCGTCTTGCACTGGTGCATCCTCCTCCTCCTCTCTACCCAGTGGCTGAAAGTCAATGGTTGCCCAATCGATTCCAGTGAAGGCTTGGAACATAGCTTCATCACTTATAAGGTTGGAGGGGTCAACATCAGGGGCATAGGTGTGCTTACGGATTGGCGGAATAAGATCCTCTACATCATATGTCGGCGCAGGATATCTTTTATGATCAGAATCATAAACCGGCTGATAGTGAGAGAGATCTGTTTCTTCACCTAATTTGCTCACTAAGGGGCGCATTTCCCTTGTCAACCATCGGAGATCGTCATTGTTAAACTCTGAACCGTCCTCCTTTACGCCAGGGTAGCCGCTGCCTATATCCGACGACTCTAGATCTGGTATCCATGCTTTAGCCTGGATTAGCGCAGTCAGCGCACCTGACCTTGTAGCTGATCTTTTTAGTTCGTCCAACTGGGCAGGCAGCATTGACAGCTTCTCAATGGTTTCCTTTATCTAGGTTGGAGGCAGTTTGTTATGAGCAGCGGTGCAAATGGCCCATTGGGCTCCGGAATATAACTGCTCTATCAGAGTATAGGCAGCCTTCAGCTTCATCTGCATGTCAGAGCCCAAATGGGTAATGCGGGTTCCTGTGTCATTGCGAGCATTAGTAAACTGGTAAATGATGAGATAATGGATGTTGTAAACTTTAGGTGAGGGTACTTACCAAAAATAGCAGAGGTCATGGCATTGATCTGCCGATTTAAACCGGTCAGCTCTTTGACTACCGGTTTAAGGGCTGCTTCTGCGTCTTCAGCTCTCTTTTGCAATGCGGTTTTCTCTATGCCCCAATCCACCCGTTCCTTCTTCAAAGTTTACTTCAGCTTCTCCATGGCTGCTAAGGCACTGGTCAGTTCCTCTTTGGCTTTAGAGGTTTCTGCTTGCTGGGATTTGATATTTTCTTGAAGATCGGTGGTTTGACATTCCTTTTTGCTCAGCTCAGCCTATAAGAGAGAAACATATTATGAGGTGGCAGTGAATATTTGAAGTACCAAGCACATAAAAAGTTATCCACTTGGCACTTGGGGGCTAATGCCTATTTGCTTGATTATCAGAATTTTTTTACAAAGTCCCAAGCACAATACAGGTATTATTCTTGGCACTTGGGGGCTAATGTACATTTGCTCAAAGTAACATTGGTCAAAGTCCCAGTTCAGCTTGGAAAGATAAACCGACCCTTGGGGACTACACATGCGAAAGTTAAAAGATTACAATGCTAAAGTACCAGTTCATCTTAAAAAGATAAATCGGTCCTTGGAGGATAAGCATGCAAGGTTGAGATATTACAAAGTCCCGGTTTAGATTGACATCATAAATCGGCACTTGGGGGCTACTGGAGTTGGTATTTGAAATTGGACATAAGAGAGAAACAGTTATGTAGTTACCTCATATCGCTCCTTCATCAGATTCACTAAACCGGCTTCGTAGTCACAGTTTGTGTACAGACGGTTTAAAAAACTAGAATGAAGTTCTTGGGTGTTGAGGTGGGCGTAGCTTGACAAGTCTGTGCTCCACTTGCCTTTGCCCATAGCAAAAAGTTCCTCCTTGGCACTATGCTTTGATAACGCAACAGGATTGCTAGGGGTGGTGTGGCCAACGCCAGTAATTATAATATCATCTTCCTTGTCACCAGCAGCCTTTACTGGAGTTGACGATTTATCAGCAGCCTTAGCTGGACTTGACGGTTTATCATCAGTTCGGACCAGGCTTGTCGGTTTATCAGCATGGCCTGTTGCATCAACTTCTACTTGTTCAACAACAAAGTCATGATCTTGAGGTGGCGGATCATCAAGCATGGCATCAGCATTGGTTCCTTCCGGTTCAATAACCACATTGTCATCAGACGGTTTATCTACCCGAGCTTTCTTGCTAGGTCTAGCCTTAGCTCTGAAAGGAAAATATATAAAGGTTAGTATAGTACGCAAGTATAAAGCGTCAAAGGATTAAGTTTAAGGTGTTTACCCAGGAACAGTCTTAAGAGGAGGGAGTTGTGTGGCTGTTGACTTGCTAGATGATGAATGAGGCGTCCCCTGATAATTTGAATCGGATGGACTAAGAGGTTGTCGGAAATAACCCGCCTTGGGATAAGAAGTATTGGAAGTGTATGAGACCTCAGATCGATGTTTTTGAACCGGAGTGTTCGGTAAACCGGCTGAATTGACTACTTGGCCGCTGTGCCCGGTTGTGCGGCGAGCTTCGTGTTGCTGCTTCTTTAAAAGAAAGTGTGGGTCCATGTGAGCTAGGGGGTGAGAAAATCTTACTTTCCGGATTGCTTGACAGATTTTTTGTGTTGGCAGAGGGTCTGAACTGGAGGAAAGGATAATTACCTCTGCGTCATCGGCTTGGCTGCCTTCAGCGTCATCCTGATAATAATCATTATCAATGAGGTGTATGAAAAATGAGCCAAGAGAGTCTAGTTCTACCTCTGAGGCCGGATTATCAATATCATCATCAAGGTTCAACCCAGTGGATTCAGCTGCCTTCTTCTTGGCAGGTTTCTTGACAACCTTCGTCTTAGGTCGAGGGGTCTTGGCCGGTTTATCTTGAGGTTTCTTCTTCCAAAATGGGTCGTCGCCCTGTTTAAAGATTGACAGAGGATATAAAAGATTACACAATTAATAATATCAAGTATAAGAAGGAGTGAGGCAATTCTTACAGCTGGCGGTTTATTAAAGGTATAGAAGGGACTTAACATGGTCTTGCTACAGACGGCCTCCGATTCATTCAATATTTTCTTAACAGACTCAGTAACTTCAGCCTCTGTTAGCTGAATATCAATATGTCATTGAGGATCTTTTGAGTCCCCTGTGTACTCACACATTAAACCGGGGCGACGGCTTAACGGTAAAATATTCGAAGATATCCAGCAACGAACGAAGTCAACTCCTGTCAAACCGTTAGCCATGAAAGCTCTGAGCTTGTCGAGTTGTGGTGCATATGTGGCTCGTTCCTTGGCAGTTAGCCGCTGCGGAAATGGATGTGTGTTGGTAAACCGGTGAGCACGATAACCCGACAGAGGGTTCTCATCTTTAGGGGAAGTATCCTTGTAGTAGAACCAAGTCTGGTTCCAATCCTTAGGATGACTATGAAGTTTGGCGTCAGGGAAGCTGACGTCCTTCCTTTTCTGAATGGAGACGCCACCAAGTTCAATGTTGGGCCCGTCTACAAATTCAGTACGATGGTTCAAATAGAAGAAATCCCTGAACAATTCAACGGTTGGCTCTTCTTGCAGATAGGCCTCACAAAACACTTGAAAGTCGCAAATATTGGACACATAGTTGGGTCCAATATCTTTAGGGTGGATCTGGAAGCTGGCAAGCACATCATGAAAAAACTTGGATCCGGGCGGTTTAAAACCACAACTCATGTGATCAACAAATACCACTACCTCGCCATCCTTGGGGTAGGAGGATTTTCTGGACCGGGAACTCGCCAGTGGATTTCGCTTTGTTTTGGTAAAGCGCCAGTTCTGACGCATCCATCTAGTTGTTCTTCAGTGACCCGGAAAGGGACCCAGTTACAAGCATAAAATTATTTGGCCATTTCGAATGAAGAGCTGGAAAAAAGATTGTTGTCGGTTTAAGACTCATGGTTGGCAAGTATAAAGCATAGCAGGTTAAGGAAAAGGTATTCAAGCATGCAAAATTGTTAAACCGGAGGTTGATCCTATTATAAATGGTAAAGCGATTGGCGGTTTACAAGGGGACTAATGGCATATGGCAGGTTATTTTCTAAAGGATATACCACCTACGCAGACAATGAAAGTACAGATCTGAAGCAAAAAATGACTAAGTGAGGAAAAACAAGTTTCACATTGGAATTTCGGATCTACCACATGTCAGGAAAAGGAAAAGAATTAGACCTAAAAAGTTGGTGCTTGAGCAGTTTGCAAAGGTCCAGATCGGTTTTTATGCACAAAAGGCATGGTTCGATAGGCAAAGTGAGGACTGTCATTGCTACCACGCGGAAGAACATCAAGTTTGAAGTCTGTAATATAACATCTAATGAAGAACAAGGGTAGAACACCAAGAAGCTTCTACGAACTCGCGAGAACCCTAGCGGATCTACAGAGGAAAGGAAGAGAAACTCACTGAGGATGTTGAAGCAGCGGAGGCGCGCCATGTTTCTCTGGAACATTCAGGTTGATGCAGCGGCTGGAGATGAGGTCGAGGGCGGAGCTTGATGACGGCGGCTGCGCGCAAGGGTGAGGTTGGCGCAAGGAAGGAGAAGACGCGAGGGGGCATGGAAGGGGAAAATCAAAAGGACCCCGGTCTTTTTATAAGGTGAAAGGATAAGTGACAGGCGTGAAAATCGAGGAGCCCAAAAGTTGGATATGTGACAGAGCGGTCCCCTCGATGGTCGGAGGCTCATTAATGAAGGTGAGGTATATTCAATTTTTGATAATAGGTGACGTCATGGCGGTTTATTACGAACCTGGAAGATGACGTCATGGCGGTTTACAAGATTTATGCAAAGGTGCTGAAGGAGGAATTTTTCTAAGTGTTGAAGATTGACATGAACAAGTTCAAATCAATCTGGGGCCTAATGTTGGAGATATTACTACTAAGTATAAACCGGCCATGAGGGGCCGGGTGATGCCCACAATGAGTTAGTAATGTTTGAAGCCCATGAAGACAAGAAGTATGCCGCTTTACATAAGAGATCTAACATGAAGGCCATGGGCCCAAAGGCGGATTAGGGCCCATAGACATAAACCGCCACATGATATGTAACTTATGTTGTAAGGCAAGGAAAGGTAGAAACCGAGCCGGGCACGTTTATGAGCCGGCCTCGGGATTCTGTAAACCGCTAGGCGTCAACCTGTGTATATAAAGGGACGACCCGGCGGTGGTTTAGGGACAACAAACAATAACTCGAGAGCCAGGCAAAGCAGATTCGCTTCCTGGTCATCGAAACCCTAGCAATTCCATCACAACTGGGGTAGGCTTTTACCTTCATCGTAAGGGGCCGAACCAGTATAATTCCTTGTGTCCCTTGTCCGCTTTAACCCCTTTAAGATAACCCGTCGTGATGGCTCCACGACTAAGTCCTTTCACTAGGACATCTGCTGTGACAAAACCACGACTGGAGCCCCTACCCGAGATCTGCCGGTTTTGACACCCTGGGGGTAGGGCGCACCCCCCAGGCTCGTGGCCACCTGGTGGGTCCCCTCTGGTAGTTTCTTCGCCCAATATTTTCATATATTCCAAAATAATTCTCCGTAATTTTTCAAGAATTTTGGAATTGTGCAAAATAGGTGTCTCAGATTTGCTCCTTTTTGGTCCAGAATTCCAGCTGCTTTCATTCTCCCTCTTTGTGTAAAGCTTGTAAAATAAGATAGAAAAAGGCATAAGTATTGTACCATATTGTGAAATAACAACCCATAATGTAATAAGTATCAACATAAAAGTATGATGCAAAATGGACATATTAACTCCCCCAAGCTTAGACCTCGCTTGTCCTCAAGCGAAAGCCGAAATCGATAATCATGACCACATGTTTAGAGATTGAGGTGTCGATAAAATAAAATGCGGACATGAGGGCATCACGATCATCTTTAGAAGAACAACATATATTGTCATATACTTGTTGGGGAACGCAATATTTCAAAAAACATCCTACGATCATGCAAGATCTATCAAGGAGAGGCATAGCAATGAGAGGGGAGAGTGTGTCTACGTACCCTCGTAGATCGAAAGCGGAAGCATTAAGTAACGCGGTTGATATAGTCGAACGTCTTCGCGATCGAACTGATCAAGTACTGAACGCACGACACCTCCGCGATCTGCACACGTTCAGCTCGGCGACATCCCTCGTACTCTTGATCCAGTTGAGGCCCAGGGTGAGTTGTGTCAGCGCGACAGTGTGTTGACGGTGATGATGAAGTTATCGACGAAGTGCTTCGCCTAAGCACTACGACAATATGACCGAGGTGGAAAACTGTGGAGGGGGCACCGCACACGGCTAAATATCAACTTGTGTGTATATGGGGTGCCCGCCTCCCTCGTATATAAAGGAGGGGAGGTGGAGGAGGGCCGGCCTCAAGGGGCATGCTCAAAGGGGGGGTTCCTACTCCTAGTAGGAGTAGGTTTCCCCCTTTCCTAGTCCAAGTAGGAGAAGAAGGAAGGAGAGGGAGAGGGAGAAGGAAAGAGGGGGGCGCCGCCCCCTCCTAGTCCAATTCGAACAAGCCCAGGTGGGGCGCGCTGCCTCCCCTTGTGACCTTTCTCTCATTTCCAATAAAGCCCAATAAGTCCCACTACTCCCCCCAGTGAATTCCCGTAACTCACTGGTTCTCCGAAAAATACCCAAATCACTCGGAACCTTTCCGATGTCCAAATATAGCCTTCCAATATATGAATCTATACCTCTCAACCATTTTGAGACTCCTCGTCATGTTTGTGATCTCATCCGGGACTCCGAACAAACTTTGGTCATCAAATCACATAACTCATAGTACAAATCGTCATCGAACGTTAAGCGTGCGGACCCTACGGGTTCGAGAACTATGTTGACATGACCGAGAGACATCTCTGGTCAATAACCAATAGCGGAACCTGGATGCTCATATTGGCTCCTACATATTCTACAAAGATCTTTATTGGTCAAACCGCATAACAACATCGCTGTTCCCCTTGTCATCAGTATGTTACTTGCCCGAGATTCGATCATCGGTATCATCATACCTAGTTCAATCTCGTCACTAGAAGTGTCTTTACTCGTTCCACAATGCATCATCCTGCAACTAACTCATTAGTCACATTACTTGCAAGGATTATAGTGATGTGCATTACCGAGAGGGCCCAGAGATACCTCTCTGCTATACGGAGTGACAAATCCTAATATTGATCTTCCAACCAACAAACACCTTCGAAGACACCTGTAGAGCATCTTTATAATCACCCATTTATGTTATGATGTTTGATAGCACACAAGGTGTTCCTCCGGTATTCGGGAGTTGCATAATCTCATAGTCAGATGAACATGTATAAGTCATGAAGAAAGCAATAGCAATAAAACTAAACAATCATTATGTTATGCTAACGGATGGGTCTTGTCCATCGCATCATTCTCTACTGATGTGATCATGTTCATCAAATGACAACACATGTCCATGGCTAGGAAACTTAACCATCTTTCATTAACAAGCTAGTCAAGTAGAGGCATACTAGGGACACTCTGTTTGTCTATGTATTCACACATGTACTAAGTTCCCGGTTAATACAATTCTAGCATGAATAATAAACATTTATCATGATATAAGGAAATATAAATAACAACTTTATTATTGCCACTAGGGCATATTTCCTTCAGTCTCCCACTTGCACTAGAGTCAATAATCTAGTTAACATCGTCATGTGATTTCACACCAATAGTTCAGATCTTTATGTGATTAGTTCACATCTTCATGTGACTAATACCCAAAGGGTTTACTAGAGTCAATAATCTAGTTCACATCGCTATATGATTAACACCCAAAGAGTGATCATGTTTTGCTTGTGAGAGAAGTTTAGTCTACGGGTCTGCAACATTCAGATCCGTATGTATTTTGCAAATTTCTATGTCTACAATACTCTGGACGGAGCTACTCTAGCTAATTGCTCCCACTTTCAATATGTGTCTAGATCAAGACTTAGAGTCATCTAGATCGGTGTAAAAAGCTTGCATCGACGTAACTCTTTACGATGAACTCTTTTATCACCACCATAACCCGAAAATATTTCCTTAGTCCTCTAAGGATAATTTTGACCGCTGTCCAGTGATCTACTCCTAGATCACTATTGTACTCCCTTGCCAAAATCATGCTAAGGTATACAATAGGTCTAGTACACAGCATAGCATACTTTATAGAACCTATGACTGAGGCATAGGGAATGACTTTTCATTCTCTTTCTATTTTCTGTTGTGGCCGGGTTTTGAGTCTTTACTCAATTTCACACCTTACAACTCAGGCAAGAACTCCTTCTTTGACTGATCCATTTTGAACTCCTTCAAAATCTTATCAAGGTGTGTACTCATCGAAAGTCTTATCAAACGTCTTGATCTATCTTTATAGATCTTGATGCCCAATATGTAGGTAACTTTACAGGTAATTCTTTCTTTGAAAAACTCCTTTCAAATTCTCCTTTATGCTTTCTAGAAAATTCTACATCATTTCCGATCAACAATATGTCACTCACATATACTTATCAGAAAAGCTGTAGTGCGCCCACTCACTTTCTTGTAAATACAGGCTTCACCGCAAGTCTGTATAAAACTATATGCTTTGATCACTCTATCAAAGCGCATATTCCAACTCCGAGAGGCTTGCACCAGTCCATAAATGGATTGCTGGAGCTTGCACACTTTGTTAGTACCTTTAGGATCGACAAAACCTTTTGGTTGTGTCATATACAACTCTTCTTTAATAAATCCATTAAGGAACACAGTTTTTACATCCATTTGTTAGATTTCATAAAATGCGGCAACTGCTAACATGATTCAGACAGACTTTTAAGCATCGATATGAGTGAGAAAATCTCATTGTAGTCAACACTTTGAACTTGTCGAACACCATTTTGCGACAATTCAAGATTTGTAGATAGTAACACTACTATGAGTGTCCGTCTTCCTCTTGAAGATCCATTTATTCTCAATGGCTCGCCGATCATCGGGCAAGTCAATCAATGTCCATACTTTGTTCTTTATACATTGATCCCATCTCAGATTTCATGGCCTCAAGCCATTTTGCGGAATCTGGGCACATCATCGCTTCTTCATGGTTTGTAGGTTCGTCATGGTCAAGTAGCATGACCTCCAGAACAGGATTACCGTACCATTCTGGTGCGGAATGTACTCTGGTTGACCTACGAGGTTTGGTAGTAACTTGATCCAAAGTTTATCATTAACTTCCTCACTAATTGGTGTAGGAATCACTGGAACTGATTTCTGTGATGAACTACTTTCCAATTTAGGAGAAGGTACAACTACCTCATCAAGTTCTACTTTCCTCCCACTCACTTCTTTCGAGAGAAACTCCTTCTCTAGAAAGGATCCTAGCAACAAAGATCTTGCCTTCAGATCTGTGATAGAAGGTGTACCAACAGTTTCTTTTGGGTATCCTACGAAGACGCAGTTCTCCGATTTGGATTTGAGCTTATCAGGGTGAAACTTTTTCACATAAGCATCGCAACACCAAACATTAAGAAATGACAGCTTAGGTTTCTTGCCAAACCACAGTTCATACGGTGTCATCTCAACGGATTTTAGACGGTGCCCTATTTAACGTGAATGCAGCTGTCTCTAATGCATAACCCCAAAACAATAGTGGTAAATCGGTAAGAGACATCATAGATCGCACCATATCTAATAAAGTACGGTTATGATGTTCGGACACACCATTATGCCGTGGTGTTCCAGGTGGCGTGAGTTGCGTAACTATTCGACATCGTTTCAACTGAAGGCCAAACTCGTAATTCAAATATTTCGTCTCTGCGATCAGATGTAGAAACGTTATTTTCTTGTCACGATGATTCTCCACTTCACTCTGAAATTCTTTGAACTTTTCAAACATTTCAGACTTGTGTTTCATTAAGTATATATACTCATATGTGCTCAAATCATCTGTGAAGGTCAGAAAATAATGATACCCGCTGCGAGCCTAAACACTCATCGGACCGCATACATCGGTATGTATTATTTCCAATAAGTTAGTGGCTCGCTCCATTGTTCTGGAGAACGGAGTCTTAGTCATCTTGCCCATGAGGCATGGTTCGTAAGCATCAAGTGATTCATAATCAAGTGATTCCAAAAGTCCATCTGCATGGAGTTTCTTCATGCGCTTTACACCAATATGACCTAAACGGCAGTGCCACAAGTATGTTGCACTATCATTATCAACTTTGCATCTTTTGGCATCAATATTATGAATATGTGTATCACTATGATCGAGATTCAATAAACCATTTATATTAAGTGTATGACCATAGAAGGTTTTATTCATGTAAACAGAACAACAATTATTCTTTGACTTAAATGAATAAACGTATTGCAATAAACATGATCCAATCATATTCATGCTCAACGCAAACACCAAATAACGTTTATTTTAGGTTCAACACTAATCCCGAAGGTAAAAGGAGTGTGCGATGGTGATCTTATCAACATTGGAATCATTTCCAACACACATCGTCACCTCACCCTTAACTAGTCTCTGTTCATTTTGTAACTCTTGTTTCGAGTTACTAATCTTAGCAACTGAACCAGTATCAAATACCCTGGGGTTACTATCAACACTAGAAAAGTACATATCAATAACAATTATATCAAATATCCCTTTCACTTTGCCATCCTTCTTATCCGCCAAGTATTTGAGGTAGTCCCGCTTCCAGTGACCATTCCCTTTGCAGTAGAAGCACTCAGTTTCAGGCTTAGGTCTAGCTTTGGGTTTCTTCACGGGAGTGGAAACTTGCTTGCCATTCTTCTTGAAGTTCCCTTTCTTTCCCTTGCCCTTTTACTTGAAACCAGTGGTCTTGTCAATCATCAACACTTGATGCTTTTCTTGATTTCTACCTTCGCTGATTTCATCATCGCGAAGAGCTCGAGAATCGTTTTACGTCATCCCTTGCATATTATAGTTCATCACTAGGTTCCAGTAACTTGGTGATAGTGACTAGAGAACTCTGTCAATCACTATCTTATCTGGAAGATTAACTCCCACTTGATTCAAGAAATTGTAGTACCCAGACAATCTGAGCACAGGCTCACTGGTTGAGCTATTGTCCTCCACCTTGTAGGATAAGTACTGTCAGAGGCGCTTCAATAGCGTCTGTCTCAAGATCCCCAAGGTAACGGATGAGTCCATCATCTCAGCGTTTTCCGATGGCGTCCACGACATCAAGATGAAGGAGGAGGTCGCCATCCATGAGGAGCTATGCACGACTCTGGAGCTGTTCAACATAGCAACCAAGTGTGCAAGAGCTGAGGAGGGGTGTCTCTCCCTCCTCGAGCTCCCTGCTGTCGACCCAGAGGAGAAGAAGGCCAATGTCAAGGACGTGAAGTGCAAGGGAGTAGCCGTGCTCGTGGCAGAGCCGGACACGAAGCACAGCCGGGACCACCCCGAGTCGTCCAAGGGTAGTCGTCCGTTCTGTGCCTTCCACAACGTGCACAGCCACAACACCAACCACTGTCAAGAGCTCAGGGCCATTCGAGATGGACGCTTCGGTCAACGCCCTAAGCGCAACGACCGAGGCTACGGCCGAGGACGAGGATGAGGTGGAGGACGCTTTGACGACCACCGCCCCCGCCAAGAGTGGCGCGACCGGCCTCGTGAGGACCACTGGCAGGAGCAGCCTCGTGAGGGCGCCTGGCGCGACCAGCCTCGCGAGGACCGTCCTCAGGGCAATCCTGGCCTCCCTCCGCTACCGCCACCACCAAGAAGGAACGATGACCACCATCAGGACGAGGGGGCTGGGGGGCTTCCAGGATCCGCGCACCATCGCTTGCATCTTGGGTAGTGCTCAGGCCCCGACTTCCCACCGCTTGTTCAAGAAGTTCTCTCGCGAGGTGAATGCAGCCCTCCCCAGGCTTGAGGCCACGCGCCTGCTCAGGTGGTCCAAGTACGCCATCACCTTCAGCTCAGCGGACCAGCTCAAATGCGCGGCGACCACCGGCGTCCTCCCGATGCTCTACTCACCCATCATCGGCAATGTCCAAGTCACCATGACCCTCATCGACAGAGGCGCGGGGCTCAGTGTCCTATCTGTCGAGACGTTCGACAGCCTTCAAGTGCCCTATGATCAGCTGCAGCCCACCAAGCCCTTCTCAGGAGTGACTGGCGGCTCCACCACCCCGATAGGGCAGGTCCGCCTCCCTGTCACCTTCGGTCAGCGCGACAACTACCACACCGAGCTCGTCGACTTCAACGTCGCCCACATCCGTCTGCCGTACAATGCCATCCTCGGGTACCTAGAATTAGACAAAGTCATGGCAGTGACCCACCATGGCTACAACGTCCTCAAGATGCCAGGAAGCAGCGAAATCATCACAGTCCCCTGCGAAGAAAGAGATGCAGTGTGCTCCCTCGAGCGTGCCTTCCAAGCCGCAGCAATCGAAGACCCTGACAGCTAGGGCACACTGTACCCTCCTGAGGGCACCCCCAAGAAGAAGAAGCAACTACTCTGCACAGGGCCTCAGGGGAGCGGCGCCTCTAGCGGTGCCACATTAGGATCGGCGCCCGCACCTGGGGCGCCTCCCTCCCTCGCATAGGAAGGTGCGCCCGGCGCCCTCCTCGGGCAGGGCTCGGGGGCTCTCTTCTGGAGGGCCTCAGATCTAGCCGACATCACGAGGGAGGCGCTCGGGCACCATGTGGAGGCATGCTTCGCGGCACGTTTCCCTCAGGAGGGCACCGGGCGAGGAGCGCCCGACGCTCAGGGGTTCATCGTCAAGGCCACCCAGGAGCTTCATGAAGCAAGGGAAATACGCGGCGACCACCGCCCACCTGGCGCAGCTCCCCATCCAGGCGAGGGTGGCGAGCTGCGCGTCTGCAACGACATCCCAGGGTTCAACCGGTGCACATCTCAGGAGAGCTTCTGGCCTTCGCGCGCTAGCCGGTGCAAGGGTCCACCTGATAGCTATGTTCGCATGCCGTTTGGCCTGCCGATCATGGCAGCCGCCTTCCAGCGCAACCTACGGAGCATCCTGGCAACCCAGGAGGCCAGGCATCACGCGGTCCTGGCGGAGATGGAGACGGTCCTCAGGGAGCCACCTGAGCCCCAGAGCCTCCCGAGGCTCAGGGTCTTGGCGGCTCATGAGGAGCGACTTCTTCAGCGCGCGCCTTCAGCTACCCCAACGCTCCTTCGACAACAAAACCAGGTGACATTTTCCAAGTTCATTCAGCTGGGAGCGCCCCTCGGGCTGCATTATTCCCAGATCGCATGGGTCAGTCCCTGTGGCGTGTATCCTCTTGCATCTTTAGCTTACCTCACTGGGAGCGCCCCTCGGGCTGCATCATCCCCTGGCCGCTCGGGTCTGTCCCAGTGGCATGTATCATTCTTGCATTTATCTAAGCCAGTTTGTCCCTTGCATAAGCTATCTATGGTTATCGCCTGCTTGATTGTCACACAGCGTGACCACCCGCGTCGTCGATCTGCCCCATGCTTGTCCCGCAACAGGAGCTACTCACGCTGGCACGATGCTTGTGCTCGGCTCCGTCCCTGCCATGCTGACAAGTTTGAGTGGTCGAGCTCTGACTCGCGGCATGCCCCGTGCACGTCACCTCACCAGGCCCTCAGTGCCTTCATCTTCTTGCGGAGCGACCAGTGGCAGACCGGCAATCGTAGTGGCAATTTGTGTCCCTCCTCGCGCTAACCTGCAGGAACCTCCTGAGGACAATAGCAGGCGGTACCGCGGGCTCCCTCTTCTCCCATGCAATTCGCTTGCGCGTTCAAAGGGGGGCTCCTGAGTATCGCGACTCAGGAGCTCTTACTGGCTCTCCAGCCCTCACCCCCTGGCCTTGACCACGACACCGCGACCTGCCATACCAGCGGCGGCTGAGATCGCTCGAGGGCCGGGACCTGAGGACGCAGCGATGCGGAGCATCCTACGATCATCCCCATGTACACTCAAGCATAGGCCATTGGACCTAAGGTGAACTCGCTCCTTTATGAATCTTCCCTTTCTGCATGTAAGACATGGATGCTACTTCAAGCACGGACCTTGTGCATACTCAGGTACACTCGAGGAAACCATGGAGAGCCCAAGGACCAAGGCCAGGTGTGCGCGGGAGCGAAGGAACGAGAAGGAAGAAGAGTCTGCTGCTACAGCAGCCGTACATCCGGCCCAACGCCCGGAAATCCGGCTCCCTTCTATCCAGAGAGCACCAGAGTCGGCCAAGTTAGCCCAGACATTCGGCCCCGGGCCCGGAATCCGGCTCGTCACGAGCTGCCGGACATCCGGCCCAGCGCCCGGAAATCCGGCGCCCCATCACAGAAGATGGACCCCACCATCCCGGACATACGACCCCATCACCCGCACATCTGGCGTCTCGGGAAAGCCCGCACATCCGGCCCCCTGACTGCGTGCAGCACATCTAGGTCGAGGCCCATGTACCCCTTCGCCCCTTAGACTATATATACTCCCCGTCCACCTACATTTTAGGGTTAGCGTTGTGATGGCTCATATTAGAGATAGAGCCTCGCTCATCCACATCTGATCTACTCCCGAGAGAGACCGCGACCCCTCTACAGAGAAGATCCATGTTGGATTCAAGACCTCCTCACGGAGAAGACCATCAATACCTCCTCACGGAGAAGAACCGGTTACCTCTTGTATCGTCCTTTGTTGACTTTAGATCGTGTATCTGTCTTTGTGTTCCGAGGATCTAGCACATGTGTGATCGTTCTTGTTGGTTTGAGTGATTCTCTCACATTTCCCCTCGTGTTCTTCGTGTTCTTCACTGGTTTCGCTCCTTTCGTGAAAGATTGGCCATCTAGGGTTCCACCCTACATCATCTTGGTATCATGAGCCACGTTGATCACGATTTCAGAGCCTCCTCTCTTCGTTTTCTAGCCTAGTTTTGTTGATTTCGTCCTAAATTCGAAAATCCCGACCAAAAAATAGCCCCCAAATTATTTTGTGATTTGTTGGTTTGATGATGTTTTGTTGATTTTGATCCATGGATTCATTGTGTCTTGAGTAGATCTATCTTTCCTGTAAGTGCATCTAGTGCCCCTTAGTGATTTTGGTGTATTGAAGACTTATAGGTTAAGGAACTAATGCGTTTGTGAGTGTACACATGTCTATAAGTCTATGAGGAGTTTGATATTTACAGAGAAAGTTGACCCCTAAAATGAAGTTCTTCGACTGAAGACTTTGGATTTCTGAAGACTTTCTGAAGACTTTGAAAGTGAAGAAATTGGTGTGACCGTGAAGACTTGGTATTCATTCGAGGAACATGAAGCGTGAAGACTTTTGTTTTTGTAGTTTCATTTTCTCTTTCTTGAGTCATAGGAAACACCGTACTGTTAAAGGGGGTCGAGGAAATACTAAGGAAAAATTTCCATGTGATGCTCAACTCAAAATCCTACACCTACCAATCCCTTCGAGTGAAGCCATTGGGAATCTCATACAGTTCAGTCATATTCTTCAGTGACAGAGACGAAGTTCTTCTGGTCACTGAGGAATTTGTTCTGACTGAGGAGTTAGGAATTCGCCAGTGCGGATTTCCTACACAGTGAGGAACATGATAGCCCTGAGGATTTTGCTACTCAAAATTCCGACCGTTGCTGTGCTATGTGCCGGCTGTCCCAAAATATCTATCCACCTAACGGTCATATCATTGAAGGGCATTTATGTCTTATCATGTCGGGCTGCTCCCTAGGCTATAAATAGCCGCCCCCCTACAACCACTAGCTGGTTGGCTGCTCCGAGAGAAACTGACACTTGTCATTTGAGAGCAACCCATCCTCCGAGGACTTTGAGCGAAAATCATCAAGTGAGGAAAAACCCAAACCCAAACACCTACAAACCCCAAGTGATTGAGCATCACTGAAGAGATTGATCCTGCGTGGATCCGACACTTGTTACCTTTGAAGACTGTGCTTCTTCCAGATGGTTAGGCGTCATGGTCTACAGCATCCAAGAGGAATTGTGGATCGCCGAGTGACCAAGTTTGTGAAGGTTCGGAAGTCACCTGAAGACTTACCACGAGTGATTGGACGAGGTCTGTGTGACCTTAGTTCAAGGAGAATAAGGTGAGGACTGGGTGTCCTGAGCTGCATGTTGAGGACTGGGTGTCTGGGACTGTGTGTCCTCGAGTTTAAATACTCAGCCGCTCCAACTAGATGTACAACTGAGACAACAGTTGGAACTGGTCTACCAAATCATTGTCTTCACCAAGCTTACTGGTTCTATTTCCTCAACTCTTTCATTTCCTCATAACTGTGTTGTGTGCTTGTTCATATTTGTGTTTGAAGACTTTGACTAAAGACTTTCTCAAATTCCTCAGTTCAATTTTTTAGTCTGTTTGTCTTCATCCTGTGTTATCCTGTGATTACGCTTTCAGTACTCTGTGCTTGTCTTCATTTCATCATGATGACTATGCTTGTGTTCTGCTATGTTTACTTTTGAGTACTTATTCCGCTGCTAGTAGTTCTTCACTAAGGAATTTCCTCACCGGCAAATTCCTCAATGAAGAATTTTATAAAAATCGCCTATTCACCCCCCCCTCTAGTCGGATACCATTCCAGGAGATTCAACTGAGCTCAAGTGGGAGTTCGATGAGGACTCAGGACGATACTACATTTAGCCCAGTTGGGTCGATTGGGGACATTGTTGCATTTGGGGTTGTCTTTATTTTTGTTCTGTAGTTGGACCTTGATTGTATCTAGATGAATGTAATGTTATATTTATGCATTGTGTGACATGGCGGTTGTAAGCCAACTATGTACCTCTTTTCTTATTTAGTACATGGGTTGTGAAAATTACCCCACTTGCGACATTGCTTACAATGCGGTTATGCCTCTAAGTCGTGCTCTGACACGTGGGAGATATAGCCGCATCGTGGGCGTTACAACACCCCCCACATGGTACCATCAAGTTGCAACCTCACCTATAACACATGAGCGATGCTCTAAAGGTAACATAGGTGATGGTGCTTCTCTTGTCCCACTAGTGGACTATCTCACGAATGATTGCTTGCATGATGTTGATCTGCCTATTCCCATGCTTCATGCTAGTGCAATTTCTTCGTGTCATGACTTACCTATTTATGATAAATATGATGATGAGCATGTTGATTTGCCTAGTTGTGATGCTATGCTCCATAGGATATCATGTGAAAATTCTATCGGTCACATCATGTTTGACAATCCATTGAACTTGTCATATGCTATGAGTGAGATCTCCCATATTGCATCATTTGAATCTCAACATAGTAGCTATGCATGCCACATTAAAATAAATCCCATTTGCACTTCCATAGATGGCAAGATGATGGTCATTGGCTTTTGTTTTTCATGTGATGATATTGCCATGCTTCCTTTACATGATTTGTGTAATTCATCTACTATGTCATGCCATGAACACATTGCTTCAGATATGCATTGCTTTGAATGTTGTCAATATTCTCCATGTGATGTTTCCACTAATGCTCATGAGGAGACCCCCATAGTTTCCTCATACATATTACGAGATTTTGATACATCCTATCCTTTGCATGATTCCCATAATTGCGTGCACTATATGCATTCCATGAATAAAAATGCTCTACATATTTCTCGTGATGCATTACACAATTTGAGTCTCCATTATGCTATACATAACAACAAACCTCTCGTGATGGATGACATGTTTCTATATCACACATCTCATTTATTTGAGCATTGGATATTTGGTGCTAACCACCACAAGCATGTATGCATCATGATGGATGATGTGTACATATACCACGCACACACAAATTTTCCTTTGTCTTTGTTTTGTGTAGGTACTCACATATACTCGTCAACCTCTGAATCCCAAGAGTTGATGAAACAAGCTGTTGAGAGCAACGATGATTTGGGATTCCGTGGACTATCCTTATCACCATTCCCTTCGCGCAAGGAGTACGCGCATCTCTGCTACTTGGCTCTCACACGGCTAGGGGCTATTTACCACATGTCATCTTATGCCCATTCTATCATGCTCACTTTGTATGTTATGCCTTTTTACATGATTTTGCCATGCAATTGTGACCCTTGCTTGCATCTACCCATGATTCACCATTTTACCACTCATATGTGTGTTTGCATGCTTGGTGGAGATCCTTGTTTCTATTGCCATGTTTACCATGTGCCTCATGCTATTGATGCTTGTTGTGTTGGGCGAGTCATGATGTTCCATTGCTATTTACACATGACTTATTGCCAACACTATGAACCTATTTTGCTCATATCTTGCTTTCATGCTTGTGATATGTCATGTGAATTAGTCATGCACACTATTTGCACCCATGACATGCTTGACATGATGTTTTCTAGTATGTTGCATCTTCGCACTACTAGCTTGCTTGACTTAATCACTATGATTGCTTGCTTTGTCGCATCACCCATGTTCCACTATTACTCGTTTTCTTGGGTTGATGACATTTATGTTCATGCCTCTCACATGATATATCTTCTTCATTGTCGCTTGCCTCCGATTGTTGCATCTATGCTTATTGATCGTGGAGACTTGGACATATTACTTGTGATGCATGCTTGTTTACTTGAGCCTATTGTCTTTGGTTGTAGTCGCATCTTATGCTTTCATACCATGCCACATCTTGCCCTTTCTTATGATAAGAATGATGAAAACACTTGTTCGGTATCTCACCATTCAAATGATAGGTGTTGCATTTGCACTAACCTCATTTGTTTTTCCGAGTGTTTGTCATGTTCTTTGATTTTGAAGGATTCACAATGTGGCACCGTCATGAAACACAATGGTCATGTGAAGGCGTACATGATGCACAACACCAACATTTTTGACATCCTCATAAAGGTGAACTCATTCCCTTTGAGCCATTCTCAAATACACATATTGGATGGGTCACTCTTTCATTGTTGTTTCCTTCTTGTTGTCTACATGATACATCTCGCAAAATGGAGGAGGGACATTGAAGATTGGCTCTATGGACCTTCACATTGAGGAGCGCTCTGACTTATTGGATGCACCTTTGAACCTCCACTCATGCCACGACTTCGAGCATTGGTACTCCAACACCTCCGTATTTGTTGATTGTGCTCACACATGTCATGCTCAATGGACATATCATACACATGACAAATTTGCATCTTATGCATGGATTGACCCACATTATGATTGCCTTGTTTCCTCTATTTCCATGTCATCCATGATATATGAGCTTGTGCACTTTCTTAGCGAATTTGTTGTGATCTTTCTTTGTGGCATACTCATACATAATGATCATATTGCCTACCATCAATTGCATGATAACATAATCATATTGTGCATCCATTGCCATATTCATGCTATTGATAAACCGCCTCACTATGACATCATTTTTCACCGTGGTTGCATTGATCACATTCACAATACATTTGTGTGCACATTGAATGCTTTTGCTCCCATGAATGCTTTACATCTCCTTCCATATCATCTTGCTAAGCTTCATGTGCTTTGTCACGAACAATCTTGCCTCACGGACTCATATTTCCTTGATGGAAACCTTGTGTGCGCTAACCATTGTATTTCCAAGTGTCATTTGTGTTTGCTCTTTTTGCATGTGTACCACTCCAGAGACACCTTGGAGTACTTGGATTGCGCCATGTCTTCCACTTTGTCCAACTAAAAGTCCGTCCACGACAACTATTTCCATGGTGATGAGGTTTTCGATCCGAGGTCGGATCTTTCCCAAGGGAGGGGAGATGATGCGGAGCATCCTATGATCATCCCCATGTACACTCGAGCATATGCCATTGGACCTAAGGTGAACTCGCTCCTTTCCGAATCTTCCCTTTCCGCATGTAAGACATGGATGCTACTTCAAGCGCGGACCTTGTGCATACTCAGGTACACCCGAGGAAACCATGGAGAGCCCAAGATCCAAGGCCAAGTGTGTGCGGGAGCGAAGGAAGGAGAAGGAAGAAGAGTCTGCTGCTACAGCAGCCGGACATCCGGCCAGGCCCGGACATCCATCCCAACACCCGAAAATCCGGCTCCCTTCTATCCAGAGAGCACCAGAGTCGGCCAAGTCAGCACGGACATCTGCCCCCAGGCCCGAACATCCGGTCCGTCACAAGCCGCTGGACATCTGGCCCAGCGCCCGGAAATCCGGTGCCCCATCACAGAAGCTGGACCCCACTAGCCCGGACATTTGGCCCCAGCACCCGGACATCTGGCGTCTCGGGAAGGCCTGTACGTCCGGCCCCCCTGCCTGCGTGCAGCGCATCTGGGCCGAGGCCCATGTACCCCTTCGCCCCTTAGACTATATATACTCCCCCTCCACCTACGTTTTAGGGTTAGCGTTGTGATAGCTCATATTAGAGATATAGTCTCGCTCATCCACATCGGATCTAATCAACGAGAGAGACCACGACCCCTCTATGAAGAAGATCCATGTTGGATTCAAGACCTCCTCACGGAGAAGACCATCAAGACATCCTCACAGAGAAGAACCGGTTACCTCTTGTATCGTCCTTTGTTGACTTTGGATCGTGTATCCCTTTTTGTGTTTCGAGGATGTAGCACATGTGTGATCGTTCTTGTTGGTTTGAGTGATTCTCTTGTGTTTCCCCTTGTGTTCTTCACGGGTTCCGCTCCTTTCGTGAAAGATCATCCATCTAGGGTTCTACCCTACATCACGCAGAGCACATA
Organism: Triticum dicoccoides; assembly: GCF_002162155.2. NCBI lineage: Eukaryota > Viridiplantae > Streptophyta > Magnoliopsida > Poales > Poaceae > Triticum > Triticum dicoccoides. The sequence goes on from NC_041384.1 coordinate 335,347,243, forward strand.
GAAGAGCGTGGAGAAGAGGGGGAGGCTCGCATGGGCCTAACCTGGCTACGTTATGGCCGTCAATGCACAAGCATGGCGCTGCACAAGGAATCAACTCTGGACTGCCAAGATAAGTTTCGCACCCGGGTCGACCAATCGCTAGGGCATAAGATTCCCACCTCTTGCGGCCCTGCTGTGGCGACGTCACCTCCCTTTCCCACCTTTAGGTAGCCGCTTGCACGCTAAAGGGCACCTCTTGAGCACCTCAGGAGCTCTTACGGGACCTCGGGCCGCTCATCTCCTGGCCTTGACCACGGCATCGCGACCTCGCATACCAGTGATGGTTGCAGCCTGCCTGGGGATCGGGACCTGTCGGTGTAGAGCACCAAGCTACCGCGGGGTTGGAAAGGGGAGACCGAGCCGAAACAGGACATGTGTTTGCAAATTTTCATAATGAGGTTAATATAAACAAAAGACATTACAGACCCTTTACACGCCCCCACGGGGTCCATCTCTATTCCTCGCAGGGAACAAAAGAAGGGAGTTTCTAGGGGCCCTATTGTCACAGCCCTAGAATATCTGAGTGTAATAGTTGCATCCGTGAGCACGCATCATGTTTAAATTGAAGAAACTTGAATTTAGGGAATTTGAAAGCCTCAAAATCTTTTAAAAGAAGGGCAAGAACCCTTTAAATTGCATTCAGTGAATCCAAAATTCCCTAAAAATAGTTTTGAGAATTTTGGCAAGGGTTATATACCAAACCAAAATTTTGGAACATTTTTAAGGAATTATTTGGTCTCTGAATTTAACACAATATTCTATTTGAATTTGAAAATATATTCAAATATATATATGGATATGTTTTTAAATGCTCTGTGATAAGTTATGTGCAGTTGGAAATGTCCAATGAGCAACATAAGTTATACTTAGAGGATATTTGGCACTGTTTTAATTTGTTCTAAATTTTAAACAGTGGCAAGTTTAAATAAAAGAAAACAAAACAGATGAAATAAAACAGACAAATGAAAGGGCCTTAGCTCACTTACCAGCCTGGCCCAACTCCTGTTCTAGCCCAGCCCACAGGGGCAACACCGTCTTCTTCCTCCTGCTAGGAGGAGAAGCAGCTGTGTGCCTGCACGCGCGCGGTCGATGCCACAACCTCCTGCTCCAGCGCGACGTCTCGGTGCTTCCAGCCACACGAGTGAGACGCCTGGACCCTCTAGATCCTTTCCCCCTCTCAACGCTCTCTCTCCCCTCATCTCGACCCCTCTCTCTCACCCACCCATGCGCGCCTGTCGTCGCCGCTCGCTGCCACTGCGGCTGATGAGGACATCAATACAATTGTTACACCCACAGCCCCTACTGCTATACATACTGGACCAATTACTAGAGCTCGTGCACGCCAACTAAATTACCAGGTACTTTCGTTTCTTGGTAATGATTCTAATGTTCATGAGAATATGATGCTGCCTAAATTGGATACATTTGTTTTGCTTACAAATGAAGGGCCTAGCTTGGAGAAGGATGAACATTGGAGCAAGAACAAGCATGGAGATGATGGCATGCGCAAGGGGAACAAGAACGGAGTTACAAGTGATGATTTCAGGACTTTGAAGCCACCATAATGGGTGCATGAAGCCTTGGACGAAATATACAAGATGCCACTTCATAAATTTCGTCCCGAGGCTATTTTAGGTGCTACGTCACCTTATTATTGGGCCAGGCCCATGTAATTTCGAAATACATAAGTATAGGCTATTTTTAGAGTCCGTATGTGTGGGGAAACAAGAGATAGGGTTGATTTCGGACCCCTCCACCAAGGGCCACGAAATTCCCCCCTCTTCCTCCATATATACAGCCCTTAGGGCATCGTTTAGACTTTGGGTTTTGTTTAGATTAAAAGTTCGCCATAGCTGCAACTTCACGTACTTCGTTTGTGTTCAACGACCAGACAAAGGCGTCACAGAACCCCACCTTGAACAATAAAGCTTTCATTTTATATTCGCAATATCCAGATTGCAATCTTAGTTTCTTGCTTGTTCTTCGTTTGCTCGCAGGAAACAGACCCTCGTGGTCAGGTTGATCGTGCTCCGGTGTGGTCAATAACCTCTCGGAGTTGGTTTAGCGATTGCTAAGGCGCGACGTCCTCGCACGTTCGTAGTCGGATCGTCAAAGTCGACTTCCACCAAAGCGAAATCCACCATCTCATCGAAAGACGGGACACCTCCGCCTCTATCAAGTGGTATCAGATTTCCAGGTTGCTCGGTGAGATTTTACAGTTTTTCGTAGTTTAGATCGAGTCTGTTCTTCATACCTATAGTCCATGAAAAAGCCACAAAAAAAATTAGGGTTAGTTCATCATATCCGAACCAATCTGAGCCTTGCATAATCTTTTTAGGGTTTTGCTTTGTTGAATTTGCGGTTGCATCGTCGTGTCTAGTTGCTGGTCTTAGAGTCTAGTCTTTTAGAGTTTCGAGTTCTGGTCATAAGTTGTCACGCCGCCGCCACACCGAATCCGTATCCATATACCACCACCAATCCGTGTCCATATACCACCACCGATCCATATCCATATACTACCACCGCTACCACCACCGCTGCCATATACCACCACCATATATCCACCACCAATCCGAGTTCTTTGCTTATTAGGTTTGTTTTCGGGATCCATCTAGATTCCGATTCGTGTTTCCTTGCCGGAGTAGGTTTCGGAAAAAAAAAGAGTCGGGTAGCCACGCTCCGTTTAGGCCCAAAATTTTTCGAAAACGCATTTTTCGAAAAAAATTCTGGCTATCCTATTTTTAGGTGTTTCTGAGTGTTTTGAGACAGGTGCCATTATAGGAAGTTTTTTTTGACCCGTTTCCAGTTTTTGGGTCCGGGCAGTCGAAAAAAAAAATTTGGTCAAAAAAATTTCGTGCCCATCCTGTCAGTTTGAGCTAGGAAGAGTTTTGAGACACTCGCCATTATAGTGATTTTTCGCAAAAAAAAAAGCAGCGCAAAAAAAAGAGCGCAAAAAAAAAGAGCGAAAAAAAAAATTCAGAGTGTGCTTTTCCCTTGTTTACGTGCCGCGCCGTGATTTTGTTAGTGTTCTAGGCTCGCGTCTCTAGCACAGTCTAGCCTAGGACCAGCACAGTACCGTCGTTGAGCGTTTATTCAACTTTGCATCTCTGAATTGATTATTGCTGGCCCTTTTTGCTACCATATTATAAGCCTTCCCAGCTCCACATACATCTACGTCGTGCGTTTGACTCTCCCTGGTAATCGCTCTATCCAAGCTTTGAGAGTTTTTGACTACAACGGTTGCCGATCACCGCCTGCTGCTGGGTAAGAACTGGTAAGAATTTGAGATTTGCTTGACGGATTTGTGACACCCACCACCACCACTTGTTCGTAGTCTGTAGGATCATATTCTTGTGTGTTTCTATTGCTGCTAACCATGCCAGGATCACAAGCTGACGAGATTGACTGGGAGAATTTATCGAACAAGGAGCTTCATGATAAGTTTCAGCAAATGATGACTGAACAGGTGCAAGATGTGCTGAACAATTTTGAAGAGGCCATGGAGAAGATCACTGGCCTTGAGAAGACGTTCGAAACAAAGCTCGATAACAAGTTTAGTGAATTGCTCGCGCGTCTTCCACCACCACCACCCGCTGCACCTAACGCACCTCTCCAACAACAACAACAACGACTACCTCCACGTCGTGAAGCAGACCTCCGCCGAGCAAGCCGTGTTCCTCTTGCGTTTGGCCAAACTGTTGGTGCTGCTGTTGATACTTCTGTGGCTCCTGCTGCTGATGCGGAGGAGGATGATTATGTGGGAGATTATGAGGATGAGGTTGATCAAAATCAACACTACGTGCAGCCACCTGTACCACCACCAGCAGGTCGACCTCAGGTATATATTCGTAATGGTAGGCCTGCACCACCACCTCAGGTACGAGATGATGTCCATATTCCTAAACTGAAATTGAATATTCCACCATTTGAGGGTAGATATGTTCCTGATATATATCTTACTTGGGAGTTAGAAACTGAACAATGATTTACATGTTTACAATATCCTGAGGAGAGACGAGTTGCTGCTGCCGTTTGTGCTTTCACTAGTTTTGCATGTGTATAGTGGTCTGAACATTGTAGATTATATCCTATTCCAACTACTTGGGCTGCTTTGAAAACTGCTATGCGTACGCGTTGGGTTCCACCATATTATCAACGTGAATTGCTTCAAAAATTGCAGCGTTTAAGACAAGGGAAAAATTCTGTAGAAGAATATTATCAGGAATTACAAACTGGCATGATTAGATGTGGTATTGTTGAGGAGAATGAAGCTATGCTTGCACGTTTTCTGGGTGGATTAAATAGAGAGATTCAGACCATTCTAGACTATAAGGAGTATACTAATATCACTCGTTTATTCCATCTTGCTTGTAAAGCTGAACGTGAAGTGCAGGATCGACAAGCATTGGGGCGAACTAACTTTTCTGCAGGCCGACCTTCATCATGGACACCACGTGCATCTTCTACTTCAATTGCACCAGCACCTCCATCCGGTGCCACCTCCAGCCGTGATACAAGAAAACAGGCACAACCACCATTATCTTCCAAGAGCGCACCTGCGGGTCCTGCACAGCGTTCTTCTTCTTCCATGGCATCAACAGGGCACACAAGTGATATTATTTGTCGTCGTTGTAAGGGAGGAGGTCATTATGCGAGGGAATGCAAATCTCCGCGTGTGATGATTGCTACCGCGGATGGTGGATATGAGTCCGCTAGTGACTATGATGAGGAGACATTGGCTCTTATTACACGTGAAGAACATGGTGGAGATGATTCTGATCATGAGACGCAATACATGGCTCCTGAAGACGCTGACAGGTATGAATGTTTAGTTGCTCAACGTGTTTTGAGTCTGCAGGTCACACAAGCTGAGCAAAATCAGAGGCACAATTTGTTCCATACCAAGGGAGTTGTGAAGGAACGTTCTGTGCGCGTCATAATAGACGGAGGGAGCTGCAACAACTTGGCTAGCATGGAGATGGTGGAGAAGCTTTCTCTCACCACAAGACCACATCCACATCCTTACTACATCCAATGGTTCAACAACAGCGGCAAGGTTAAGGTAACACGTACTGTTCGTGTGCATTTTAGTATCTCTACATATGCTGATTATGTTGATTGTGATGTGGTACCTATGCAAGCATGTTCCTTATTACTTGGTAGACCATGGCAATTTGATAAAAATTCTGTACACCATGGTAGAAACAATCACTATACTCTTGTTCATAAGGATAAAAATATTACTTTGCTTCCTATGACTCCTGATTCCATTTTGAAAGATGATATTAATAGAGCTAATAAAGCACAACAGGAGAAGAATAAGAGTGAAAATCATATTGTGGCAAAAGAGTTTGAGCAACAAATGAAGCCTAATAATAAACCATCTAGTGTTGCTTCTGAAATTAAATTGAAAAGTGCATGTTTATTTGCCACCAAATCTGATATTGATGAGCTAGATTTCAGCAAATCTGTTTGCTATACTTTTGTGTGCAAAGAGGCATTATTTTCATTCGAGGACGTGCCTTCCTCTTTGCCTCCTGCTGTCACTAACATTTTGCAGGAGTTCGCTGACGTTTTTCCACAAGACGTGCCACCGGGATTACCGCCTATTCGAGGGATTGAGCATCAGATTGACTTAATTCCCGGTGCTTCACTGCCAAACCGTGCACCATACCGTACCAATCCAGAGGAGACGAAGGAGATTATGCGTCAAGTACAAGAGCTTCTCGACAAAGGTTATATACGTGAATCCCTTAGTCCTTGTGTTGTTCCTATTATTCTAGTGCCGAAAAAGGATGGTACATCACGTATGTGTGTTGATTGTAGAGGCATTAATAATATTACTATTCGTTATCGTCATCCTATTCCTAGGCTCGATGATATGCTTGATGAATTGAGTGGCTCTACAATATTCTCCAAAGTTGATTTGCGTAGTGGATACCATCAAATTCGTATGAAATTGGGAGATGAATGGAAAACATCATTTAAAACTAAGTTTGGATTATATGAGTGGTTAGTCATGCCTTTTGGGTTAACTAATGCACCTAGTACTTTCATGAGATTAATGAACGAAGTTTTACGTGCTTTCATTGGACGATTTGTGGTAGTTTACTTTGATGACATATTGATTTATAGCAGATCTTTGGAAGAACATTTGGAACATTTACGTGCTGTTTTTATTGCTCTACGTGATGTGATAGAGGCAAAGGTGTCCCGTCTTTCGATGAGATGGTGGATTTCGCTTTGGTGGAAGTCGACTTTGACGATCCGACTACGAACGTGCGAGGACGTCGCGCCTTAGCAATCGCTAAACCAACTCCGAGAGGTTATTGACCACGCCGGAGCACGATCAACCTGACCACGAGGGTCTGTTTCCTGCGAGCAAACGAAGAACAAGCAAGAAACTAAGATTGCAATCTGGATTTTGCGAATATAAGATGAAAGCTTTACTGATCAAGGTGGGGTTCTGTGACGCCTTTGTCTGGTCGTTGAACACAAACGAAGTACGCGAAGTTGCAGCTATGGCGAACTTTTAATCTAAACAAAACCCAAAGTCTAAACGATGCCCTAAGGGCTGTATATATGGAGGAAGAGGGGGGAATTTCGTGGCCCTTGGTGGAGGGGTCCGAAATCAACCCTATCTCTTGTTTCCCCACACATACGGACTCTAAAAATAGCCTATACTTATGTATTTCGAAATTACATGGGCCTGGCCCAATAATAAGGTGACGCAGCACCTAAAATAGCCTCGGGACGAAATTTATGAAGTGGCATCTTGTATATTTCGTCCAAGGCTTCATGCACCCATTATGGTGGCTTCAAAGTCCTGAAATCATCACTTGTAACTCCGTTCTTGTTTCCCTTGCGCATGCCATCATCGCCATGCTTGTTCTTGCTCCAATGTTCATCCTTCTCCAAGCTAGGCCCTTCATTTGTAAGCAAAACAAATGTATCCAATTTAGGCAGCATCATATTCTCATGAACATTAGAATCATTACAAAGAAACGAAAGTACCTGGTAATTTAGTTGGTGTGCACGAGCTCTACTAATTGGTCCAGTATGTATAGCAGCAGGGCCTGTGGGTGTAACAATTGTATTGATGTCCTCATCACCTAAGCATAGTAGACAACGTTCTATTGACTACTTCAGTTTGTCCATCAGTTTGGGGGTGACAAGTAGTACTAAAAAGCAGTTTAGTCCCCAACTTAGCCCATAAACATCTCCAAAAGTGGCTAAGAAATTTAGTATCACGATCTGAAACAATAGTATTTGGCACACCATGCAAGCGAATAATTTCACGAAAGAACAAATCAGCAACATTAACAGCATCATCGCTTTTATGACATGGTATAAAGTGTGCCATTTTCGAGAATCTATCCACGACAACAAATATGCTATCCCTCCCCTTCTTTGTTCGAGGTAAACCTAAAACAAAGTCCATAGATATATCCTCCCAAGGAACACTAGGTACAGGCAAAGGCATATATAAACCATGAGGATTGAGTCGTGACTTAGCTTTTTGACATGTAGTGCATCGAGCAATAAAACGCTCAACATCCCGTCTCATCTTTGGCCAAAAGAAATGTGTAGCAAGTACGTCCTCCGTCTTCTTCACGCCAAAGTGTCCCATTAATCCTCCTCCATGCACCTCCTGCAACAACAAAAGACGAACGGAGCTAGCTGGAATGCATAGCTTGTTAGCACGAAACACAAATCCATTGTTAACGACAAACTTGTTCCACATTCTTCCTTCTTTACAATTCTGCATTACATCTTTAAAATCAGCATCATGCACATATTGATCTTTGATGGTCTCCAAACCAAATATTTTGAAGTCAAGTTGTGAAAGCATAGTATAGCGACGAGACAATGCATCAGCAATAACATTTTCTTTTCCCTTCTTGTGTTTAATGACGTAAGGGAAAGTCTCAATGAATTCAACCCATTTAGCATGTCTACGATTCAGTTTAGCTTGACTTTTAATATGTTTCAAAGATTCATGATCAGAATGTATAACAAATTCTTTGGGCCATAAATAATGTTGCCATGTTTCTAAAGTCCGAACAAGAGCATATAATTCTTTATCATAAGTAGAATAATTCAGACTAGGCCCACTCAATTTTTCAGAAAAGTATGCAACAGGTTTGCCATCTTGTAATAACACACCTCCTAATCCAATTCCACTAGCATCACATTCAAGCTCAAAAGTCTTATTAAAATCAGGAAGTTGGAGTAAAGGAGCATGTGTCAACTTATCTTTCTACACCGTGTGCGTTTGACTCTCCCTGGTAATCGCTCTATCCAAGCTTTGAGAGTTTTTGACTACAACGGTTGCCGATCACCGCCTGCTGCTGGGTAAGAACTGGTAAGAATTTGAGATTTGCTTGACGGATTTGTGACACCCACCACCACCACTTGTTCGTAGTCTGTAGGATCATATTCTTGTGTGTTTCTATTGCTGCTAACCATGCCAGGATCACAAGCTGACGAGATTGACTGGGAGAATTTATCGAACAAGGAGCTTCATGATAAGTTTCAGCAAATGATGACTGAACAGGTGCAAGATGTGCTGAACAATTTTGAAGAGGCCATGGAGAAGATCACTGGCCTTGAGAAGACGTTCGAAACAAAGCTCGATAACAAGTTTAATGAATTGCTCGCGCGTCTTCCACCACCACCACCCGCTGCACCTAACGCACCTCTCCAACAACAACAACAACGACTACCTCCATGTCGCGAAGCAGACCTCCGCCGAGCAAGCCGTGTTCCTCTTGCGTTTGGCCAAACTGTTGGTGCTGCTGTTGATACTTCTGTGGCTCCTGCTGCTGATGCGAAGGAGGATGATTATGTGGGAGATTATGAGGATGAGGTTGATCAAAATCAACACTACGTGCAGCCACCTGTACCACCACCAGCAGGTCGACCTCAGGTATATATTCGTAATGGTAGGCCTGCACCACCACCTCAGGTACGAGATGATGTCCATATTCCTAAACTGAAATTGAATATTCCACCATTTGAGGGTAGATATGTTCCTGATATATATCTTACTTGGGAGTTAGAAACTGAACAACGATTTACATGTTTACAATATCCTGAGGAGAGACGAGTTGCTGCTGCTGTTTGTGCTTTCACTAGTTTTGCATGTGTATGGTGGTCTGAACATTGTAGATTATATCCTATTCCAACTACTTGGGCTGCTTTGAAAACTGCTATGCGTACGCGTTGGGTTCCACCATATTATCAACGTGAATTGCTTCAAAAATTGCAGCGTTTAAGACAAGGAAAAAATCCTGTAGAAGAATATTATCAGGAATTACAAACTGGCATGATTAGATGTGGTATTGTTGAGGAGAATGAAGCTATGCTTGCACGTTTTCTGGGTGGATTAAATAGAGAGATTCAGACCATTCTAGACTATAAGGAGTATACTAATATCACTCGTTTATTCCATCTTGCTTGTAAAGCTGAACGTGAAGTGCAGGATCGACAAGCATTGGGGCGAACTAACTTTTCTGCAGGCCGACCTTCATCATGGACACCACGTGCATCTTCTACTTCAACTGCACCAGCACCTCCATCAGGTGCCACCTCCAGCCGTGATACAAGAAAACAGGCACAACCACCATTATCTGCCAAGAGCGCACCTGCGGGGCCTACACAGCGTTCTTCTTCTTCCATAGCATCAACAGGGCACACAAGTGATATTATTTGTCGTCGTTGTAAGGGAGGAGGTCATTATGCGAGAGAATGCAAATCTCCGCGTGTGATGATTGCTACCACGGATGGTGGATATGAGTCCGCTAGTGACTATGATGAGGAGACTTTGGCTCTTATTACACGTGAAGAACATGGTGGAGATGATTCTGATAATGAGACGCAATACATGGCTCCTGAAGACGCTGACAGGTATGAATGTTTAGTTGCTCAACGTGTTTTGAGTGTGCAGATCACACAAGCTGAGCAAAATCAGAGGCACAATTTGTTCCATACTAAGGGAGTTGTGAAGGAACGCTACTACTAAGATGTGCCCTTTTGAAGTTGTTGTATGGTTTCCTACCTCGTGCACCTATTGATTTGTTGCCTCTTCCATCTTCGGAGAAGGTTAATTTTGATGCTAAACAATGTGCTGAATTGATTTTAAAAATGCATGAGTTAACTAAGGAAAACATTGAGCGCATGAATGCTAAATATAAACTTGCTGGAGATAAGGGTAGAAAACATGTTGTGTTTGCACCTGGAGATCTTGTTTGGTTACATTTGCGGAAGGATAGATTTCCTGATTTGCGCAAATCAAAGTTAATGCCACGTGATGATGGTCCCTTTAAGGTGTTAGAGAAAATAAATGATAATGCATATAAACTTGAGCTGCCTGCAGATTTTGGGGTTAGTCCCACTTTTAACATTGCAGATTTGAAGCCTTATTTGGGTGAGGAAGATGAACTTCCGTCGAGGACGACTTCATTTCAAGAAGGGGAGGATGATGAGGACATCAATACAATTGTTACACCCACAGCCCCTGCTGCTATACATACTGGACCAATTACTAGAGCTCGTGCACGCCAACTAAATTACCAGGTACTTTCGTTTCTTGGTAATGATTCTAATGTTCATGAGAATATGATGCTGCCTAAATTGGATACATTTGTTTTGCTTACAAATGAAGGGCCTAGCTTGGAGAAGGATGAACATTGGAGCAAGAACAAGCATGGAGATGATGGCATGCGCAAGGGGAACAAGATCGGAGTTACAAGTGATGATTTCAGGACTTTGAAGCCACCATAATGGGTGCATGAAGCCTTGGACGAAATATACAAGATGCCACTTCATAAATTTCATCCCGAGGCTATTTTAGGTGCTGCGTCACCTTATTATTGGGCCAGGCCCATGTAATTTCGAAATACATAAGTATAGGCTATTTTTAGAGTCCGTATGTGTGGGGAAACAAGAGATAGGGTTGATTTCGGACCCCTCCACCAAGGGCCACGAAATTCCCCCCTCTTCCTCCATATATACAGCCCTTAGGGCATCGTTTAGACTTTGGGTTTTGTTTAGATTAAAAGTTCGCCATAGCTGCAACTTCACGTACTTCGTTTGTGTTCAACGACCAGACAAAGGCGTCACAGAACCCCACCTTGAACAATAAAGCTTTCATTTTATATTCGCAATATCCAGATTGCAATCTTAGTTTCTTGCTTGTTCTTCGTTTGCTCGCAGGAAACAGACCCTCGTGGTCAGGTTGATCGTGCTCCGGCGTGGTCAATAACCTCTCGGAGTTGGTTTAGCGATTGCTAAGGCGCGACGTCCTCGCACGTTCGTAGTCGGATCGTCAAAGTCGACTTCCACCAAAGCGAAATCCACCATCTCATCGAAAGACGGGACACCTCCGCCTCTATCAGCAGCCACCGGCCAGCTCTAGCCCTCGGACGTGTTCCCGAGCTCAGTTTTCTTCCTCCACGTCGACTGCCTCAAGACTCGTGACATCGGATGCACTGCAACACCAATTACGCCGTCATCTTCGTCCTCTGCATCCGACCACCACCGTCGTCGATTCACCGCGTACAGGACCTCCCCGAGCAAACCGAGCCCCTCTTCGTGATCACGGTGAGCTTTGCCGTCCTTTCCCCCTAACCCCGGTGCCTAGCACTCGCTGTAGCCACTGTTTCCCATGGCGCCCGAAGCAAACCACCGCATGAGCTCATCGCTGACGAGGCTTCCCTGGTCAATCGGCCCTGTTCATATGCTCGTTGGCTTTGTGAGAGACTGCAGAATGCGTAGGTGCTAACTGTAGATCCTCCCGTGCACGGTGTCGTCGTTTTCATCGGCGCCCGAACTCTGGCCGCCGCCACGAGCTCGCTTTCGACGAACTCCGGCCACCCCATGCCCTTCCGTTGGTTCCCTTGGATGCGTGCGGGCACGGGCTACCTCCTGGTGCCCTCGGCGCGTCGATCTGTCGCCTCTGGCGCAACTCCGGCGGATGCCGCCGCGGTTTGAGGTCGCCGGCGGCCAAAACTCCAACGTGCTGACGTGGCCTAATTAGTTAGGCACTAATAACCCCTGGTCACCGACAGTGGGTCCCAAGCCCTATTAGTTATAGTTAAGATTAGTTTTAACCTTAATTAACCCCTAAGACACTAACACGGGGGACCCATAGATCAGGTTTGACCTGGACCGCGTCTGTTGACTTGATGACCTCACACCGATGTCATGCTGACGCAGTAAAGGAATTTCTGGATTAAAACGAATTCAGAAAATTCCAGCAAATAGTATAAACTTCAAAAAATCATAGAAACTAATCTATAACTCCAAATGAAATAATTTATACATGAAAAATTATCAGAAAAATCCAATCTATCCATTTAAGTTGTTTTCATGTATGACAAAGCAACTTAACCTTGCTGTATAGATCAAACATGATAATGCACATTATAAATTCATAACTTGAGTTTGAATTTGACCCCTTGGTTCAAATTAGCTCAAACCCTTCTGGTTTTAGTTGCATTAGCTCAAATCACATCATATTGCCATGTCATGTTCATGCATCATATTGTTGCATTGCATTCACTGTGTTTCTTCTTTGTTGCCGGTGTTTGTCCCCTCTTAGTGGACGTAGTTCCGACAATGAGTTTGATGACACCGATGAAGAGTTATGCTATCTTCGGAAGTGTCAGGCAAGAAGAAGCCCCATGTTCATTCTGATACAATCCCACTCTCTCGCTTCTGCTCTCTTTTACTACATTAGGACAACAACGATTCAACTGTTACATGCTGCGGTACTTGAACCCCTTTCCTCTGCATGACCTGTCATTGCCAGAGCAAATAGATGAAACCCACTAGCATGAGTAGGAGTTGTTTGAGCCCTAATGTGCCTACTCATTCATGTTTGTTTGTCATGCCTGCTATTGCTTAGAGTTGTGTCAGGTCTGATTCATCGGGGATGAATTGGAAAGGTGTGAACATGTCCTACTATTGAGAGCTAAGTGTGTGAACACGATTTGGTAAAGGTAGCGGTGAGAGGCCATGTAGGAGTACATGGTGGGTTGTCTCATTGAAACCGTCCTCAGGAACTGAGTTCTGTGTTTGCGATCCATGAATAGTTACTACCACACATTGGGTTCTGGTAACTCAACCCCTCTCGACTTATTAACCGCCTCGATCTGTGTCCAGGAGTTGCAACTAGTTTCTGGTGTTTGTAGGTTGTGTTAGTAGTCTACCAAGTGGCACCCGATACAGGTGGGCTTCGGACAGACTAGGCACCGTGGCACGGTGTACCAAGGGTAGATCCATCCGTCGAGGTGGGCTTGGGAACCCTGCACACATCATTTGGGGCTGTGAGCGACACCCTAGCCGGATCTCCTTGCGGATGGAACCCGAATAGGCGATAAACCTGGACTAGAGACTTGTGTGGTTAGTCAGGTCGTGGCCGACTCCCTCGCCAGGCTTCCGCTTGAAGGTTGCCGAGATACACGACGTGTACATGGTGGTAAGTGGCGAGAGCGTGTGTGGAGAAGTACACCCCTGCGGGGTTAACATCATCTATTTTAATAGTCGCGTCCATGGTAAAGGACTTCTAGGTTGCCTATACAGTTCATAGACAAGTGAAAGTGGATACTCTAAAATGCGCAAGATAAGCGTGAGTGTTATGGATGGCGTTCTCGCCGGGAGACGGGAGCGGATCCATAGTGGTGTATAGATACGGTGAATATGTGGACTCGTGTGTGCCACCTCAAAAGAGTTACCTACAGTCGTAGTTCATGATAGCCACCGAGTCAGAGCTGGCTTGCTGCAGTTAAACTCCACCACCCCCCTTTGTTGATACCGATGCATGTGATGCTAGTTCTGATGTTTGTACTCATGTTTGCTTAATTTATGTTTTTGCAGAGAGATTTCAGTCTCGCTAGTGGTTCCGCGTGGACTTCGACATTTAGCTTGTTACCTCAGCTACAATCTTGTGCCCTCGGCAGGGTCTTGTAGATAGTTAGGCTTCTCAGCCTTTTTCTTTTATAGTTGTCTGTCCTCGGACAAGTTAAGCTTCCGCTTGTGTTTGTTGCTTGTATGCTCTGTATGTTGGGTCATGAGACCCATGTTTGTAATACTTGGCTCCTTAGAGCCTAATGATAAATACTTTGAGTTGTAGAGTTTTGTTGTGATGACATGTTGTATTTACACATATCGGGCATATTGTGTGTATGATTGAAATGCTTGGTATGTGTGGGACCCGACAACCTAGTTGTTATCCTTGGTAGCCTCTCTTATAGGGAAATGTAGTCTAGTGCTTCCACTGAGCCATGGTAGTCTGCTACAGCCCGGTTTAGCGAAGTCTTGCTAGCCCAGTTACTACTGCTCCGGAACACTTAGACTGGCCGGCATGTGATCCACTTCGTTCCTGTCTCTGTCCCTTCGGGGAAATGTCACGCGGTGTATTCCGGAGTCCTGCTAGCCTGGTACAGCCCGGGTTCCTGGAGTCATGTTAGCCCAGTTGCTACAGCCTGGATTCACACGCTGATGACCGACACGTTCGATGATGGTTCATGTATGCCTGTCCCCGTAAGTTAGCGCCACTTTGGGTTCACGACTAGTCATGTCGGCCCGGGTTCTCTGTCATATGGATACTAGCGACACTATCATATACGTGAGCCAAAAGGCGCAAATGGTCCCGGGCCAGGTAATGTGGCACCCGTGGGAATACCGTGCGTGAGGCCACAAAGTGATACGATGTGTTACATGCTAGATGAGTGTGACTTAGAATCGGGGTCCTGAATGCTTGGGTATCAGAGCCTGACTGCCTGTAGGATTACCAAGCCAAACTGGTCGAAGTTGAGTCTAGAAATGCTTTAGTTATATAAGGCAATTGACTGTGGAAGGGAACGTAAGACTCTTTTTACTCCTTTACCTTATGCCCTTCTGATCTCAGTCAACCTCTTCTTTTCTACGGGGATTAAGAACTAGGCTTCTCATCTTTCTATCAGGATCACGTGTTACTAATCTGTAGACTTATAAGATTGATGGTTTCAAGCCCCAGTTCAGTTCCTACTACTTCTGTATGTTGACAATTGATCTCAGAACCTTGATATTGTGATGGTAAGTGGTTATGCCACCATTTTATAGGATGTCTCAAATCTTGATAGAGGCGGGGTGTCCCGATCTTTCGATGAGATGATAACTATCGATTTGGTGAAGATGACTTTGACGATCCAACTACAAACGTGCACGACGTTGCGCCTTAGCAATCGCTAAACCAACTCCGAGAGGTTATTGACCACGCCGAAGCACAATCAACCTGACCACGAAGGTCTATTCCTGCAAGCAATCGAAGAACAAGCAAGAATATGATAAAAGCAATCTGAATATTGCGAGTATATATAAAGTATTGATAAAGGTGGGGATCCGTAAGCGGTCTTGGTCTGGTCGTTGGACACAAACGAAGTACACGAAGTTGCAATGGCTAACTTTTAACTAAACAAATCCCAAGGGAAAAGCTACTAGATGGATCTACTTATATAGGAGCAAGGGGTGGCGGCCTAGGAGGTGGGAGGACATCCCAAGGCAGCCTAAAACTAACCCTAGGTCGTACAAGGCCAATGGGCCCAAGTGGAGGTGATGCAACACCTTTGGACTTGTTGTTTGACTCGGATTCTGCTGCAGCGTCTGATTGTTTCGTCGATATCTCAATGCTCCGGACGAATTTGAAGGTGAATCCAATTGAGCTGGAAAGAGCATAAAATCTAGAATCCAACAAAAAAAGAATCACCCAATTCGGAGTCCGTATGAAAAAGTTGTTGGCGTTTTGAGTCAGGTATGTCTGTGCAGTCCGAATCTGAATCCAGAACGTGAGAGACTTGGACTCTATCTTCTCTTGGCCCAAAAGTGACGTGAGAGAACTTTTTGAACAGCACTTAAACATCTCTTTCTCCCTTATCTTCATATGTGAATTGTACAAATATCCCATACACCTGCAATTAGACAAAACACAAAAGTGTGTGAAGTATTTTTGTTCTGGATAACATAAATAGATTATTGAATAGTTTGCACTAGAAATCACCTGACAAATATGCATGTATGCAATATTTTTGGTCGTATCTAAGGTATTCATGTCCTCATCATCCTCCCCTTTTTGAAAACAAAGCCGTCCTCGGCGTTGCTTAATCTGAAATGTGGCTAACAAAAGAGACAAGGTATACATGTTGTATATGTATATGTCATCCATTTTTACCTCCCTTGATTTTTGCACATATGACACATGTATACATGAGTAACTTTCATAGATCATAAAATATAAAGCCAAAATATTATCATAAGTAGAAGGCATGAAAATATTGCAACTCAGTTTGCACATATAAGTAAAGCTCTTATTCCTATCAAAAGATTGACAATATTCATCATTAAACCATCGCAACATTGGTGAATAAACCTTACTTGCATCAAATTTACATGCTACAACATGCTTAAATAAGCAAACATGTAGTAAGTCATTGGACACAGAAACATCACCAAGATTAGAGGTCATATCAAAATGATTAAACATTGGTTATTTTGCATCAATAGTTAATTCAATGGATGCACTCAAAATTGTTGGTATTTCAGTTGTTTGATCACATGATGCATTCATGATAGTAACATGATTCTCTAAAATAGGTGGCGTGCTCAAATCAACAGGTAACTCAACACATGATGTATTTAAGTTAATTAGGGATGCATCATTCTCATGTGAAGTTATATCATCAATACCTTTACTGTTACCTTGTCGCAAAGACGTAGCTGATATCGGTATGGACAATGACAATGTACCATACGCTTGAGATGATGTCGCACTCACAATCTGAGGTGTGGCTGCTCTAGTAGGTGCGACAGTGGAGGAATCAACCGATGGTAGTGAGCATGAGTTGGAATAGTAGTTGTTGTAGTCACCCAATGCATCCTCCTGTAACTGTCTCTCAAATGTACAAGCACGAACATACATACCAGTAATGCAACGAGGAATATACCTAAATCTTGCCTGAATATCATGGTTCAAACCACCAAAAAATCTATTCATTGTATTATCCTCAGATTCTTCTATGTCACAATGATGCATATAAGATTTGAACTGTTGGTAGTAAGCATGAACAGTGTTATTGCCTTGTTTAAATTGTTAAAATTTGCGAAGCAATTCACGATGATAGTAAGGAGGGAAAAATTGTTGTCTCATTACATGTTTCAAATCTTTCCAAGTTGTGGCTTGGTTATCAATATTTTTCTTACAATGCACACTCCACCAAACAGAAGCAAAACCAGTAAATGCTCTAGTGGCAGCTCGTACTCGCTCCAGTTCAGAAAAGTCATGGTAACTAAAAACTTGTTCTACTTCAAGCTCCCAATCTAGATAAATAGCAGGATTAAATCTACCCTCAAATGATGGTAAAGAGATAACCTGACCATCTGCTTGTGTATGGTGTCCCAACTCTTGTGATGGTGAAGCTGTGTTCGTCGTCCAAGAACTTCTTTCTCCGGAACCTGTCATGAGTAGTAGAAACAAGAAACAAAATTCGAGAATAATGTTCCTATGAACAACTAGGATGTGGTTGTAACGTGCTCACAGTAAAGCAAATATCAATATCTTACAAGTTCTTACCATGCGACAGGTGGTGACAGGAAACCAGCGGTGTCAAATAACTCCGAAGATTGTGTAAAGCGATTGCCAGGGGAACGTACGTATACACGGTATAGAAATATGTGGAGCTGGGTTGGCTATATATGGTAGCAAAAGATTAACAATAATCAATTCAAATATGCAATGTTGAATAAACGCTCAATGACGGTATTGTGCTGGTCCTAGGCTAGACCGGACTAGAGACGCGAGCCTAGAACACTAATGAGGTCACGGCATAGCACAAGTAGCATCAACGAAGGATAAGAAGCTCTGGACAGCAAGATATAAGTGAAGATCACAACGGCAATAAAGATAATGATGAATAACAACTATCAAACAGGATATATAACAACTCTCTCTTCAACTTTCCTCTTGAAAAGTTTGCTACTAACACAAGTTTTCCAATGCAAAAAGAATCACTCAATTCCGAATTGATATGAGGAGTCAAAGAATTTTAAAACTGGCCTGAAAAACTGGAACAAACTGTATGCGCGAACTTTCGAGGATAAAAAGACCTATTTAAAAGCTGATTTTGAGACGCCAAATATTGAACTAGCTTTTGCAACTATTCAGATGCGTCTAGTCGCTAGCTTTAATTTGAGTACTTATGGAGCCAAAACAGACTTCGTATGAGGAAGTTATGCCTGTTTTACTAAACAGTGCACAAAACAGATTCCAATCCAAATTCAACTACGAGATTGAGTCTAGATAGATCCGAATTTTGTTTTTTTTTCTTCTCTTTTTTTTGCTCATACTTTTTTTCCTTTTTTTTCTCCGACTTTTTTTACTTTTCTTTTCTCTTTTTTTCTCCGTCTTTTTTTTCTCCTTCTTTTTTTTTCTCTCTTGTTCCAAACAAACTAGATAAGATGCAGATTGGATCAAGCGAAGATGTGAATGATCTCAACTATGATTATGACAATGAACGGTGGATAGCACGTGGTGGAAACTGATGGATGAATGGTGGACAGTGGAAGGGATAACGATGCAGCGGCGGCGTGACTAATGTGAAAAGAACTCGAAACTCTAAACGAAATAGACACTAAGACCAGCAAGTCGACACGACGATGCAACCGATAATTCAATAATGCATACAATGAAAATAAAATTGCAAAGGCTCAGACTGGCTTGGACAAATTATGAATAGATCTAACTTTTTTTTGTGGCTTTTTCTTGGACAATAGGTAAGAAAATAAATCTAATCTAGGAAAACTGGAAATTCTCATCGAGCAACCTGAAAACTGATACCACTTGATAGAGGCGGGGTGTCCCGATCTTTCGATGAGATGATAACTATCGATTTGGTGAAGATGACTTTGACAATCCAACTACAAACGTGCACGACGTTGCGCCTTAGCAATCGCTAAACCAACTCTGAGAGGTTATTGACCACGCCGAAGCACAATCAACCTGACCACGAAGGTCTATTCCTGCAAGCAATCGAAGAACAAGCAAGAATATGATAAAAGCAATCTGAATATTGCGAGTATATATAAAGTATTGATAAAGGTGGGGATCCGTAAGCGGTCTTGGTCTGGTCGTTGGACACAAACGAAGTACACGAAGTTGCAATGGCTAACTTTTAACTAAACAAATCCCAAGGGAAAAGCTACTAGATGGATCTACTTATATAGGAGCAAGGGGTGGCGGCCTAGGAGGTGGGAGGACATCCCAAGGCAGCCTAAAACTAACCCTAGGTCGTACAAGGCCAATGGGCCCAAGTGGAGGTGATGCAACACCTTTGGACTTGTTGTTTGACTCGAATTCTGCTGCAGCGTCTGATTGTTTCGTCGATATCTCAACGCTCCGGACGAATTTGAAGGTGAATCCAATTGGGATGGAAAGAGCACAAAATCTAGAATCCAACAAAAAAAGAATCACCCAATTCGGAGTCCGTATGAAAAAGTTGTTGGCGTTTTGAGTCAGGTATGTCTGTGCAGTCCGAATCTGAATCCAGAACGTGAGAGACTTGGACTCTATCTTCTCTTGGCCCAAAAGTGACGTGAGAGAACTTTTTGAACAGCACTTAAACATCTCTTTCTCCCTTATCTTCATATGTGAATTGTACAAATATCCCATACACCTGCAATTATACAAAACACAAAAGTGTGTGAAGTATTTTTGTTCTGGATAACATAAATATATTATTGAATAGTTTGCACTAGAAATCACCTGACAAATATGCATGTATGCAATATTTTTGGTTGTATCCAAGGTATTCATGTCCTCATCAAATCTTTTTGAGCATTTACAACCGTTATGTTGTCCAAGTCATCCCAGGTTTTTAAATAGTCTGATGCATTTGCAAATCCCTTCTTTCCGTTCCTGATGTCCCTTTGGGCCAGTTCAACCATACTAATCGGTGAGTTGAGGTACTTTATTGCCTCGACATATATGTTGGAGCCATTATTATGACCCTATGCATCTTAGAGAACCACCCATAATCTAGCCATGCTTTATATTTCCAGTGTGATGATTCTGGCCTCCATAGCATCCCGTGATGCTACTTAGTAGTAGGTATTCTACTCCTGGGATTCTGAACCCGAGATTCACCCTACTTACGTCATGTTAATAGATTGCTAGTTCCTTTAGGATATTAGTAACCTTTGTGATAGTCCTCGAGGTCTATGGTATATCGTTCTTCCAATACCATGAACCATTATGGCAGAAGTTCTCTGAACGAAAAGATCACAACAAAAGTGCTCTTGATGAGTTCTCCATTCTTATTGTGACTCTGCCAAATCTACCTTCTGCATGGTTTATCTGGAAGAAATATGTTGAACTTTGTTCAACATGCTAATGTATGCATCCACAACTCAGAAAATCATATGTTCCTTGAGTTGTCCCTCTTTAGTTGTTTTCTGACCTCCGTCTATCATTTGATAGTCAAGAGTATGCGTGCATTAGTTCATCGATGCCTATTATTCTTGTGGTCTGCCAAGCCATTCTATTCCGGAATGACTAGGAGAAACAAACTCCAGTACCTCATCCATCTCTGGGATTGGGTCAAAGTAGTTGTATTCCACAGATCAAAATGCCAATCTAGCTTTTGTTCAGTTCTACCTTGGAGTGCTACCCTCTTTATGTCGGGAATATCATAGGAATTGCACAACCTCTTATGAGTTCTTGACGTAGTGATACTTCTCGCCATAACTATTTATTCCTCGGGCACCGTGTTATTCTAACAGAAATGCCGACTGATGAATCATGATGTGTGAAATCAATACTCCTAGCAACCTCGTTGCTTGGTAGTAAATGGACAATGATTTCATTCTTAGTGTGTTGACTATTGAATCACCACTCTAAGATTGATCATGCAACCTAGTCCTTAGTTCTGGTGCACTCTTCGATCGATGAGTTAGGATTTTGCCAAACCATCGCTCTTTTGATCATATCATCTTGCCTTGAAAGGCAAGATTGTTCTCAAGCTTAGTAACATATCAGTGGTTCGTGATTTTCCAGATATCTTCACGGAAGTATCACCAGGTTATTCCCTGGCCGTTATGTTGAGCTCATGATCAAGTTGGTTTTCTTCTAAACCACCCCTTCTCCAAGAATCTGTGTTGGATACTCCTGAGCTAGTTGACTAAGCTAGACAACAACTTGGAGAGTTGGAAGATAAAAGCTTGTCTGACTTAATTCATTTCAAGGGATATCTTGTGTGTAGGTGTTGTAGAAAGATAATATCCTCATCAATTATTCCTCATGGTCAATTGTTGGAGCTATTGTCTTATCCAGTCTTTGATTTGAGTATGGGCTATTGTCAAATCAAATCAGAACCAATGATGTTCGTAATGTTGTCTTACTCGTGGTTGTTTCCTCGAGCATACACCATTATATCTTTTGGGTCTAACCAATACTACCACATTGTTCACATAATGGTGGAACTCCAGTGATATGGAAATTCCGATGAGTTGTTGTTGAGCCCATCAGCAGCATCTTGTCTCCTCCATGATTCATGTTGAACATTGAGCTAGTGTTGGAAACTTTGTAAGAATTGCCTTCGTGTTCCGCTCATGAGGTGTATGTTTTGGTGAAACAAGTGACTTTCTCCAAGTTCACATGCATTAGGTGTAAGTTGCCGCCATGAATTTGAGAAAGGTTTGTCTTGTTTCCTCTAGAATCATCCCAAATCAGTCATGCATACTGATACGTCCATTTTGCATCATGCTTTTATATCGGTATTTATTGCATTATGGGCTGTTATTACACATTATGTCACAATACGTATGCCTATTCTCTCTTATTTTACAAGGTTTACATAAAGAGGGAGAATGCTGGCAGCTGGGATCCTGGGCTGGAAAAGAAGCTAATATTAGAGACCTATTCTACGCAGCTCCAAAAGTCCTAAAACTTCACGGAAGTCATTTTCAGAATATATAAAAAATACCGAGCGCAAGAAGTTCCAAAGGGGGGCCACACCCTGGCCACGAGGGTGGGGGGCACTCCCCATCCCCCTGGGCGCGCCCCTGGCTCGTGGGCCCCCTGGTGGCCCTCCGATGCCCATCTTCTGCTATATGTAGTCTTTCGTTGAGGAAAAAATCATAAGCAAGCTTTCAGGACGAGACTCTGCCGCCACGAGGCAGAACCTTGGCGGAACCAATCTATGGCTCTGGCGGAGCTGTTCTGCCGGGGACACTTCCCTTCAGGAGGGGGAAATCATCGCCATCGTCATCACCAACGATCCTCTCATCGGGAGGGGGTCAATCTCCATCAACATCTTCACCAGCACCATCTCCTCTCAAACCCTAGTTCATCTCTTGTATCCAATTCTTGTCTCTAAGTCTGGTGAGGGATTCCTGGATTAGGGGGTCTCCGGGCAGCCGGACTATATACTTTGGCCGGACTGTTGAACTATGAAGATACAAGATTGAAGACTTCGTCCCGTGTCCGGGTGGGACTCTACTTGGCGTGGAAGGCAAGCTAGGCAATAAGGATATGTAGATCTCCTCCCTTGTAACCGACCTTGTGTAACCCTAGCCCCCTCCGGTGTCTATATAAACCGGAGGGTTTAGTCCGTAGGACAACATACAATCATACCATAGGCTAGCTTCTAGGGTTTAGCCTCTACGATCTCGTGGTAGATCAACTCTTGTAATACTCATATCATCAAGAACAATCAAGCAGGACGTAGGGTATTACCTCCATCAAGAGGGCCCAAATCCTGGGTAAACATCGTGTCCCCTGCCTCCTGTTACCATCCTCCTTAGACGCACAGTTCGGGACCCCCTACCCGAGATCTGCCGGTTTTGACACTGACATTGGTGCTTTCATTGGGAGTTCCACTGTGCCGTCATCATAAGCGGGGATGGCTCGTCTCGTTGTCAAGGACAACATCACTTTTGGGGGTGCCCTGGCTGTAGGCCAAACTCTCTGACTAGGCGGCTTCGTCATGACCGCCCGCTCGGCCGTTGCGCCGATGATGACTTCTCGGGTCATCGAAAATAGCCTCCACATCGGCTCAAAATTCGCCGAGAAGATGGATCCAACGGAGCTCTCCTCTTTGAATGAGCTCTTGGATCGCATCGCCGCTCTGGGAGTCGCTATGGACTACGATCGGATCGGGCTTAAACCTGACCAAAGGGAGATTATCTCTCCGCTGGTCACCCATCAAATAGCGGTGGTGGAGGAGCAACGTGGCGGTTCTCCCTCTATCCTAAGGACGAACTATGTCCGAATACACGAGCTCTCCGAGCCGGATACCCGCTCACGGGAGGACATTGCCCTAACCCTGAACCTAGAATCAGGTCGCATACCGAACTCGCGGAGCAACATCCCGGAGCCTAAACTTCCAAGTTCGGAAATTCCCCTTCCCCGGGATCTCAGATTGGGTCAAGGTCTGGACTTAAATCCACCCACCCACCCAGATACAAACGATCTTTCCCACATTAGGCAAGCGCCCCAAGAGACAGTACATCACTACTGGGCCAGATTCCTCCTTGTAATGAAGAAGGTCAAGGACTGTCGTGAGGAAGACGCAATTTCGTTCTTTTGCAACAATTGCATGGACAAGGGGATCCTCAACGCCATAAGCCGCTGTGACATAGCACACTTCGCTGACTTGGTGGCCATAGTACGGAAGTACTGTGCGATGGGAAGCGCCTGGAAAACCCAAAAACAATTTTTGGACAATTTGTCTCTGACAAAACCCCCAGTCCGAACTAAAAGGGTGCACTCTCATAAGTCTCCCGACTCAATTACAAAGAAGCAAAAACCCACTACTGGGCATGGAACCGTATTGGAGGGATGGCTTAATGGGCCCTGCAAAATTCATAGTACATCGGATACCATATCAACACATAGCCTTAGAGCATGTTGGGTACTTCGGCAGGTGGCCAAGAGCGGTGAGAATCTCCTCATCCAAAACACCCCAGAACACCCTCCCGAGGATAACAATACAGTATTAACAGTCTTCGAGACCTTCGCCTGAAATAATAGGCATAAGCGAGCACTCCGTAGCCTTGCCGAAGTCTACCACGTTGCACCAGTAAATCCATGGAGGGACACGGCCATTACTTTCAACGCTAGTGACGAACCTAAATTCCGAACAGCCCGAACACCAGCCACTTTGGTCCTTAGTCCAATCGTGGACGGCTTTTGGCTCACTAAAGTGCTCATGGACGGCGGCAGCGGATTAAACCTCATTTATGAGGAGACTCTTCAAAAAATGGAAATAGACAGCAACCGTATTGAGCAAAGCACCACGACCTTCCAAGGAATCATCCCCAGTCGGGAGGCACGTTGCGCTGGGAAAATCACACTAGATGTGGTATTCGGCACTCCAGAGAATTACACGTCCGAAG
Organism: Triticum dicoccoides; assembly: GCF_002162155.2. Classification (NCBI taxonomy): domain Eukaryota; kingdom Viridiplantae; phylum Streptophyta; class Magnoliopsida; order Poales; family Poaceae; genus Triticum; species Triticum dicoccoides. The sequence continues at coordinate 335,371,711 of NC_041384.1, forward strand.
AAATCACATTCCAAATGGCCCCGTTTAGCAGCGGATACCACGCCCTTCTAGGGCGGGAGGCATTCATGATTTTTCAAGCCATACCCCATTACGGGTACATGAAGCTCAAAATGCCCGGACCCAATGGAATCATCACTTTAGCTAGTGATCCGGACATAGCACTTCGTGCCGAGAATAAAACAGTCGCACTGGCCCTCGAGGCATTATCCGAAGCCCTTGCGGCGGAGGAATTAACCGCACTGTGCTCCACAGTGGATAGGGACGACATGATAGTAGACAAAAGATCCAAATCCACCTCCTTTAAACCAGCGGATGAAATAGTCAAATTTCAAGTCCATCCAATAGACCCCACAAAAACATCATCCATTGGGGCATAGCTAAACCCCGCCATAGATGCCACACTACGGGAGTTCCTGCGCGCGAATTGGGACATATTCGCCTGGCATCCGTCAGACATGCCAGGAATCCCACGCAGGCTGGCCGAGCATAGCCTTAACATTCTAAAAGGATTCAGGCCAGTCAAGAAGACTCTTCGGCGTTTCTCCGAACCTAAGCAACAAGCATGGGAGAGGAGCTAGCCAAATTACTAGAGGCCGGATTCATTAGAGAAATAAAACATGCGGACTGGCTAGCCAACCTGGTGATGGTACCAAAGAAGGACAAATCACGTCGCCTATGCGTCGACTTCAAGGACCTTAATAAGGCTTGCCCAAAGGATCCCTTCCCTCTCCCTCGCATAGATCAAATCATCGACGCTACCATAGGACAGGAATCATTGTGCTTCCTCGACGCATACTCCGGTTACCACCAGATTAAGATGGCGGAGTCCGATCAAGCTGCAACGGCATTTATCACTCCATACGGCCCCTTTTGTTTTAACACAATGCCCTTCAGGCTCAAAAACGCCGGCGCAACATATCAGCGTACGGTTTAGATATGTCTGGAAAAGCAAATCGGCAAGACAGTGGAGGCATACGTAGACGATGTTGTCATTAAAACCAGACATGTCGACTCCTTAATAGACGACTTGAGGCTCACGTTCGACAATCTCCGAACATACGACATTAAGCTCAATCCGAAAAAATGCGTTTTCGGCGTACCTGCCGGAAAGCTCCTAGGCTTCATCGTCTCCAGTAGAGGAATTGAAGCAAATCCGGCTAAAATCCGAGCCCTGTCGCAGTTGGCTACACCAACCGACCTCAAGCAAATCCAGAAGTTAACTGGATGTGTGGCGGCCCTAAGCCGCTTTATCTCCCGATTAGGAGAAAAGGCAGTCCCCCTTTATCACCTTCTTCGGCGCACCGAACACTTTGAGTGGACAGACGCAACCACGGCCGGATTGGAAGACATAAAATCCATCCTGGCCACCAACCCAATCTTGGCCGCGCCAAATGTCGGCGAACCAATGCTATTATATATAGCGGCAACGCACCAAGTTGTGAGTGCAGTGCTTGTCGTCGAACGAGAGACAGATGGACATAAATTCCCACTTCAAAAGCTGGTATACCATGTATCTACCATCCTCACTCCATGCAAATCACGGTACCCACATTACCAAAAGATAGCCTACGCGGTATTCATGGCATCCCGGAAATTACGACACTACTTTCAAGAGTGTTCAATCACGATGGCCTCTGAAGTACCACTCAATGCCATAATAAACAACCATGATGCCATGGGCCGGATTGCCAAATGGGCCATCGAGCTCCTCCCGTTCGACATAACATACAAACCACGGTGAGCCATCAAGTCGCAAGTGCTGGCTGATTTTATCGCCGAATGGACAGAAGCCGAACTCCCTAAAGAGTACGCGCGTACTCCAATTGGATCATGCACTTCGACAGCTCTAAAATGCTGGCTGGTGTGGGGGCTGGCGTCGTCCTTACGTCCCCCACCGGAGATACAGTTCAATACGTACTCCAAATACTATACACATACTCCAATAACGCAGCCGAATACGAGGCCCTATTGGACGGTCTCCGGATGGCAGTTTCCATGGGCATTCAATGCGTGGAGGTGCGTGGGGATTCAAACCTCGCAATATCCCAAATAAATGGAGACTTTGATGCCAAGGATCCGAAAATGGCGGCATATCGCAACGCCGTTCTCAAAATGTCAGCTCGGTTCGAGGGGCTTGAATTCCACCATGTGGCTAGGGAAAATAATCAGGCGGCGGATATCCTCGCCCGTATCGGCACTAAACGCGACCCTATCCCACCGAACATCTTCCTGGAAAAACTGTTTAAACCATCCGTGGTATGGGAAGGGGACACCGGCAACAATAATCCGGACCCGGCCACAACCCCAGATACCGAACACTCTGACACAATTGGAGGCTCTGCCATCGAAATAACACCTTCAGCCCACGTAATAATGGCCGTCATCGCCCCGTGGACAGAACCATTCCTGGCCTACCTAACCAGGCAGGAACTGCCCGAGGACCAAAATGAGGCACGCTGCATAGTGCGGCGATCTAAAGCCTACAAGGTCCACGAGGGAGAGCTTTATAAGAACAACACTACCGGAGTCCTTCAAAGGTGCATCTCCGAAGAGGAAGGGCAGAAGCTTTTGGCAGAAATCCATGCCGGACTCGGCGGCCATCACGCTGCAGCCCGGGCCCTTGTAAGCAAGGCCTTCCGTACAGGTTTCTATTGTCCGACGGCCCGGGCAGATGCGCAACATCTGGTCCAGCATTGCGTCGGTTGCCAGCTATTTGCAAACCAAAGCCATATGCCGCCTACCGCTCTCCAAACAATCCTCATTACTTGGCCCTTTGCAGTCTAGGGGCTTGAAATGGTCGGACCCCTTAAAGGGGGAACCCATAAGAAAAAATACTTACTGGTCATGGTCGATAAATTCACCAAATGGATAGAAGCCAAACCTGTCAAAACGGCTGAATCCGGACCGGTGATAGACTTCATATCCGGGGTCGTACACCGTTATGGCGTCCCCCACATCATCATCACTGACAACGGCACGAACTTTATAGCTGACGAGGTGAAACTTTGGTGCAGCAACATGGGCATCAAGCTCGACTATGCTTCTGTCTATCACCCGCAAACTAACGGTCAAGTCGAGCGAGAGAATGGTCTTATCATGAGCGGCATTAAACCCAGATTAGTGCGGTCCTTAAAGGAGTCAAACACGCACTGGGTAGAGGAGCTCCACTCCATACTATGGGGGCTGCGGACCACGCCGAATCACACTACCGGATACACACCATTCTTTATGGTGTACGGCACAGAGGCAGTTCTGCCTTGCGACATAATTCATGACTCACCTCGAGTGCGCATGTATGAAGAAAAAGAGGCCGAGCTCGATCGGCAGGACAGTTTGGACGCCCTAGAGGAGGAGCGCGACGTGGCAAAGGCCCGTTCCGCATTCTATCAGCAACAGGCTCGAAGGTATCAAAGCAGAAAGTACGGGCCAAAACCTATAACGTTGGCGAACTAGTTCTACGCCTGCCGGAGAAGAAAAAGAACAAGCTCAAGCCCAAATGGGAGGGTCCCTTCATTATTGACCAGGTTCTGACCGGTGGAGCGTACCATCTGCGGGGTGCATCGGATAATCGACTCGAGCCAAACCCATGGAATGCAGTCAGACTCCGAAGATTCTACGCCTAGCGCCGGACTCTATGTTCGTCTCCTCACTTCCGTCAATTTTTTGCATATCTGTCTTTTCTCTCTTTCTCCCTTTTCACTCTCTTCAAGGCCCTTAAAGGCTATACTTGTGTCCTAGTTACACAATCTTGACGCGCTAACCGCGCTCATTATACCTAGGGGCTTCTTACACAAAAGCTTAATCTAAATATTTTCCTGGTCTTTACGTCCCATACATGTGTTATTCTTCCGCATGTACCTTTTTCGCCATTATATGCATCGATATGTCTTAAGTTTTGGCCAAGCTGGGTTGCCTGGCTCTTCTATTTATGCCCTACATTCCCGTTAATTCGGCTAGGGCATAAGGGGAGCACCTCTGCGATTGTTACTGCCGGGTCAGCCGGATGTGTACCTCAGACTGGGTGAAGCCGAAAGCTAGCGTTCTTAAGGGAATATTCGGTAGGTGAATAAAAGATGACTTTTATCTAATTTGAAACACGCCCCCAGATGTTTATATCCTGCGTCTCTTTTCGCAGTTTGGACATGCACATTAGGGCATGCGTACCCAGGGAAAGGAACCCTTAACGGAACTATTCTCCCTGGAAGATGTTTCTTACTACCCATGTAATATAACATAACTAGTTGGGTACTTGTCTGTTCAAGCACTTATGACCCCTACGCCTGTTCTCCATGCATACCCCGGTTTTTACCGAGCGGGTATTCGGATACTCTCCGGACTATCGGGCCAAGAGGTCGAAGCGAAAAGGTCCGCCATGACAAATGATTTACAATCCGGCTAGGGACATTACATATGTCACTTGAATTACACAATCGCTAAGACTGATTCATTTCTTCTTCTATACCATCCAACAGGTTTTCTAGCCTACAATCATGTTGGGAATACTTTGCGGCTAATTCTACTTGATCATACACTAAACTGACGGGGATCTCTTTCCCATCAGGCCCCATAGGTTCGACCTCGGCCATGTGGTTCGGGTCCGCTTTGGTATAGAGCGTCTTCACCATAGCCCAGGCTTCCCTTGCATCTTGTCGGCAGGCGGATATCTTCCATAATCCGAAGCGCCACCGCGCTCCCTTGAGCTTCTCTATAAGCTCCCCTATGCCTCCGGGCATGGATGCGGATGGCCACAAGGCTTGGGCAATACCCTACATCACCTGCCAAACTTGTTTGTGCAGTTGTGAGAGCTCTGGTAGAAGATCACCCGAAGACCCGGGCATCTCCTCCGCGGGACGACCAGTCAGCATACCTGCAGACATAACTCTGTTAGTCGGCTTCTTCACCGAACTCCTTTAAAAGTTCATTCAAGCACTTACTAAATATGTCGCGTCGAAACCGTTTATTCTCCTTCACGGAGTCCGCAAGCTGGGATCGGACATCTTTCAGTTCCATACCCAGCCGGATATTGGCGTCTTGGAGATCATTTTTCTCATGCCTGACTCGCATAAGCACACGCTCGCCAGCATTTCGCTGTCGATCATCACGTGCCACATCCACCACCACGGCCTCTGGATTCACTCTGAGGCCACCTGCAACATCTATTGTTAGATTTGCATACATGCCACATACTACCTGGTACCCGTATTCTTTGCAATGGAAACAAGTGTTACCAGAGGGATCCTTCTCGGACTCCTTGAACGCGGCAACAGCGGCCCCTAGCCGGGCCTTGCACTTTTCCAGCTCTTGAGACAATTGGGAATTCTTCTCCGTAAGAACCTATTCGGATAAATGATCCTTAAATCAGTTGTGTCAACTGTTTCAAGTCTCAGGGGCTACTAATACATATAATCGTCAGATTTACTTACCCGTATATCCCTTACATACTGATCCGTGGCTTTGGCTAGGCCATTTTGAGCAGCACAGATGTACGCGTCTCCGGAATTGAAGGCATCAAATGCCTCCGGTGAGAAATAAGCGTCAAGGAGTACGGCCCGGCGACGCCTGTGATTCATGGCGCTCTCCACTTTGGACTTTGTAGCAGATAGTCTGTCCGCATCCTCTGTAGGAGGAACATCCGGCGTCTGCCTCGCGTTAGCTTCCGCCTCTATGTCCAGCGCTGGAGCCCGACTGGTCGAGGCATTATCGGCAGCCTCTCCGGATATAGTCCGGCGGGCATTTTTTCTAGGAAACATGGATGTCATTATATTTTAAGCAAGATGACAACCACGGAAAGAGGTTTTGTGTTATACCTCAGTGTTGGCGTCTCCGTCCTGACCGCCTTCCTTTTTTGCCTACCCGGCTTCGGCGCATCTTGTTGCCGAGTTGCTGCAGGTTCGGCACGGCGTCCCGAAGGCCTTCCCTGTAAGACACCATACATGTACGGTAGGTGAAGTGCATAAAAGGGAATCCTTTTTTGGGAGTTGGGACTTTGGTTTTTCTTACGTGCGACGCAGGAAGTAATCTCGGTAGTCGGCCGTTATGGCCACCATGGCGTCGTCGTAGCTCAATTGATAGAATTGCCTGTCTATCAGCTCCACGAATATGTCCGGATCCTCTTCAAGTCCGGGATCGAGGGCCCGGCCAGGGTCCTCTAGTTGTGGAGCTGGGCTGTTGATCTCCCTTATCGCTTTTCGCAGTTCTTGCCGTGAAATGGCAAGGTGAGCACCTACAACGAAGAATGCGGGAAGGTTGAGAGTAAAAAGGGTACAACTCACCCAGCTTGGAGGGTTGTACATGGAGAATCCGTCCCTTGCTTTGATGTGGATGTACCCCTCTTCCTCTCCCTTGAATAACTTGGAAAGAACTTTTGCTAAAGCAGCAGGTGAGTACGGTCCCTTGCGCCCGCAACGGGTGGCATCGTCTTCCCCGTTAAAACACCACAAGGGGTTCCCTCGATATTGAAGTGGTTGCACCCCCCGCATTATGCATATTGACATAACCTCAATTATTGTCAATCCTGATTGAGCCAGCGCTTTTATCCGGTTCATCAGATAAAGGACTTCTCTGTTATCTTCCGCCTGGGGGCTCCGTGGGCGCCAACTTTGACATTTTTTCAGAGGAGCATTGTTGAGCTTAGGAAGACCCCGCCGAACAGGGTCTAGAAGAGGGACGTCCTCCATGTAAAACCACTCCGAAGGCCAGTCTTTGGACGTCTTCTTTGGAGTACCGGATGGGTATCCGGTCTCGGCGATGCGCCATATTTTGGCTCCTCCGACTTGATAAAGTGAACCCTTCTATGTGCGGGGCACAAGGCAGAATAGCCTTTTCCACAGCTCGAAATGAGCCTCGCAGCCCAAAAAAAACTCGCAAATGGCAACATAGCCGACGATGTGTAATATGGAAGCAGGGGTGAAATTATGCAACTGGAGGCCGTAAAACTCCAGGAGTTCGCGGAGGAAGGGATGAATTGGAAATCCGAGTCCCCTTAGTAAGTAAGGGACAAGGCATACCTGCTCCCCCTTGGAGGGATTGGGGAAGCTCTCTGCTTGCTCCCCGCCATTATAAGTGGCGAGCCCGGCTCAGACGGGGACCATATACGCTGGAGGGAGAAATCCCTGGGTCTGAAACTCTAGTAATCGGCCGTGCGGGCGGAACACTTCTCCCAATCGCCGGGCTTCGGGCTACGGGAGCGAGAGGAGGAGCTGCGGCGGCTGGCCATGATGGAATGGATTTGTCCGAGCATGCTCCGATGGATTCTTGCTGTGGGAAGATGGTGTGGATTGGATCTAAGAATCCCCATCCCTTTAATAGATGATTTATTTACTTTGCTAGGGGGCGAATGTGAAAATGCCCTGACTCCTCGCATTCGCTCGACACGTGGAAGATAGCCCTTATTGGGCACAGAAGCCAAGAAGTCCAACATTTATGGGAGCCGAACACTACTTAACAGATATTCAAGATTTGGAGAAGAACCCGCCTTGCAATGCCAAAGACAATACTGCATGCTGGACTTAACGTCATTGAAGCCTGGTTCAGGGGCTACTGAGGGATTCCTGGATTAGGGGGTCTCCGGACAGCCGGACTATATCCTTTGGTCGGACTGTTGAAATATGAAGATACAAGATTGAAGACTCCGTCCTGTGTCCGGGTGGGACTCTACTTGGCGTGGAAGGCAAGCTAGGCAGTACAGATATGTAGATCTCCTCCCTTGTAACTGACCTTGTGTAAACCTAGCCCCCTCCGGTGTCTATATAAACCGGAGGGTTTAGTCCGTAGGACAACATACAATCATACCATAGGCTAGCTTCTAGGGTTTAGCCTCTATGATCTCGTGGTAGATCAACTCTTGTAATACTCATATCATCAAGAACAATCAAGTAGGACGTAGGGTATTACCTCCATCAAGAGGGCCCGAACCTGGGTAAACATCGTGTCCCCTGCCTCCTGTTACCATCCTCCTTAGACGCACAGTTCGGGACCCCCTACCCAAGATCCGCCGGTTTTGACACCGACATCTGGGATTGGTACTTGTGGGTTGCTAGTAGTGTTGATTACTCCTTGTAGTTGATGCTAGTTGGTTTATTTGGTGGAAGATCATATGTTTAGATCCTATATGCATATTAATACCCCTCTGATTATGAACATGAATATGCTTTGTTAGTAGTTATGTTTGTTCCTGAGGACATGGGAGAAGTCTTGCTATTAGTAGTCATGTGAATTTGGTATTCGTCCGATATTTTGATGAGATGTATGTTGTCTCTCCTCTAGTGGTGTTATGTGAACGTCGACTACATGACACTTCACCATTATTTGGGCCTAGACGAAGGCATTGGGAAGTAATAAGTAGACGATGGGTTGCTAGAGTGACAGAAGCTTCAACCCTAGTTTATGCGTTGCTTCGTAAGGGGCTGATTTGGATCCAACTGTTTCATGCTATGGTTAGGTTTACCTTAATAATTTTGTTGTAGTTGCGGATGCTTGCAATAGAGGTTAATCATAAGTGGGATACTTGTCCAAGTAAGGACAGCACCCAAGCACCAGTCCACCTACATATCAGATTATCAAAGTACCGAACGTGAATCATATGATCGTGATGAAACCTAGCTTGATGATAATTCCCATGTGTCCTCAGGAGCGCTTTTCTCTATATAAGAATTTGCTCAGGCTTGTCCTTTGCTACAAAAAGGATTGGGCCACCTTGCTGCACTTTATTTACTTTTGTTACTTGTTGCTCGTTACAAATTTATCTTATCACAAAACTATCTATTACCTGTAATTTCAGTGCTTGTAGAGAATACCTTGCTGAAAACCGCTTATCATTTCCTTCTACTCCTCGTTGGGTTCGACACTCTTACTTATCGAAATGACTACAATAGATCCCCTATACGTGTGGGTCATCAAGACTCTTTTCTGGCGCCGTTGCCGGGGAGTGAAGCGCCTTTGGTAGGTGGAATTTGGTAAGGAAAAAAATTATATAGTGTGCTAAAATTTACTGTCACTTGTTACTATGGAAAGTAATCCTCTGAGGGGCTTGTTCGGGGTATCTTCACCCCGAGCAGTAGAACAAAGAGTTGCTCCCCAACCTACTGAACCTATTGAACCTACTGAAAATGAAAATGTCTGCTTGAAATTCCTTCGGGTATGATAGAAAAACTGCTAGCTAATCCTTTTTCAGGAGATGGAACATTACATCCTGATGAGCACCTAATATATGTGGATGAAGTTTGTGGATTATTTAAGCTTGCAGGTATGCCCGAGGATGTTATCAAGAAGAAGGTATTCCCTTTATCTTTTGAGGGAGACACATTGACATGGTATAGGCTATGCGATGATATGGGATCATGGAACTACAAACGATTGAAATTGGAATTTCATCAGAAGTTTTATCCTATGCATCTTGTTCATCGTGATCGCAATTATATATATAATTTTAGGCCTCGCGAAGGAGAAAGCATCGCTCAAGCTTGGGGGAGGCTTAAGTCAATGTTATATTCATGCCCCAATCATGAGCTCTCAAGAGAAATGATTATTCAAAAAACTTATGGTCGCCTTTCTCATAACAACCGCACCATGCTCGATACTTCTTGTGCTGGCTCTTTTATGATGAAGACTATTGAATTCAAATGGGATTTATTGGAAAGAATTAAACGCAACTCTGAAGAATGGGATCTGGACGAAGGTAAGGAGTCAGGTATGACACCTAAGTTTGATTGTGTTAAATCTTTTATGGATACCGATGTTTTCCGTAAATTCAGCACTGAATATGGACTTTACTCTGAAATAATAGCTTCTTTCTGTGAATCTTTTGCTACTCATATTGATCTCCCTAAAGAGAAGTGGTTTAAATATCATCCTCCCATAGAAGTAAAAGTAGCTGCACCTATTAAAGTTGAAGAAAAGACTATCACTTATAATGATCCTATTGTTCCTACTGCTTATGTTGAGAAACCACCTTTTCCTGTTAGGATAAAAGATCATGCTAAAGCTTCAACTTTGGTTCATAAAAGCAATATTAGAACCTATACACCTCCTGAGAAAGTTAAAGTTGACCTAATATTGCTATTGTTAAGGATCTCTTGGCTGATAATATTGATGGGCATGTTATTTATTTCTGTGATGAAACTGATAGAATTGCTAAACCTGGTGCTAAAGATAAACATAGACCTGTGGTAGGCATGCCTGTTATTTCAGTTAAAATAGGAGATCATTGTTATCATGGCCTGTGTGATATGGGTGCTAGTGCTAGTGCAATACCTATTGACTTGTACAACAAGATTATGCATGATATTGCACCTACTGAATTAGAAGATATTGATGTCACAATTAAACTTGTCAATATAGATACTATTTCACCAATTGGGATTGTTAGAGATGTTGAAGTCTTGTGTGGGAAAACTAAATATCCTGCTTATTTTCTTGTTCTTGGTTCCCCACAAGATAGCTTTTGCCCCATTATATTTGGTAGACCCTTCTTAAACACTATTAATGCTAGGATAGACTGCAAAAAGGATGTTATTACTATTGGTTTAGGTGATGTGTCTCATGAGTTCAACTTTTCTAAATTTCATAGACAACACCGTGAAGAAGAATTGCCTAGTAAAGATGAAATTGTTGGTCTTGCTTCTATTACCGTACCTCCTAGTGATCCTTTAGAACAATATTTGCTAGACCATGAAAATGATATGTATATGAATGAAAGAAGGGAAATATATGAAGTGTTCTTTAAATAGGGACCTATTTTGAAACACAACTTTCCTATTGAAATCTTAGGGGATCCTCCTCCACCCAAGGGTGATCCCATGTTTGATCTTCAACCTTTGCCTGATACTCTTAAATATGCTTATCTTGATGAAAAGAAGATATATCCTATTATTATTAGTGCTAACCTTTTAGAGAAGGAGGAAGAAAAATTATTGAAAACTCGAAAGAAGCACCGTGCTGCTATTGGATATACTCTTGATGATCTTAAGGGCATTAGTCCCACTCTATGTCAACACAAAATAAATTTGGAGAAATATGCCAAACCAGTTATTGATCATCAACGATGGCTGAGTCCTAAGATGAAAGAAGTGGTAATAAAAGAAATACTAAAGCTCCTTGAGGCAGGTACACTACAGAAAAAATACACTTCTGTGATGATACGTGTTTGTCACAGTAGGTCGCGTTTTCTGTCATGCATGTACATCCATGACAAATTTATGACAGAATCAAGATAGTCATACCTGTGTTGTCATAGAAGTGTTCCATGACATTTCCAAAATTATCATCACGGAAGTGTCCACTTCCATGACGATAAATCGCGCGTCATAGAAGTGCTTTCATCAAGGGTGACCGACACATGGCATCCACCGTAATGGAACGCCGTTAAGCTATCGGGTCGGATTTTTGGATCCGATAACCCGTTAACAGCCACGACCAATGGCAATTTTCCACGTGTAAAATTCCCATTGGCTCACAGATCCACGCGTCAGCTCCGCGTTGGCACAGGTGTCACTCATCCAACGGTCGAGATGGGCCTATGATATGTTGACACGTGGACCGGCCCAAAAGTGGCCCACAAAGATTAAATGGGTCGGCCCAACCGAAGGCCCATAAGATTTAGCAGACCATAATGGGCCGGCCCAGCTAAATCCGTACAAAATTTAGTGGACCATAATGGGCCGGCCCAGCTAAAGGCCCACATGATTTTGCAGACCATAATGGGCCGGCCCAGCTAAAGTCCCACAAGATTTTGTGGACCACAATGGGCCGGCCCAGCTAACGGCCCACAAGATTCTGCCGTCCATAATGGGCCGGCCCAGCTAAAGGCCCAACATTCTTTGTCAAATCGGCCCGTCAACGGCCTGTCCTAAACTTGTCATCAACGCGACCCATGGTCACTTCTGGCCCGTTAACAGTCCGCTAACTAATCGGGCCGAATTACGGCCCGGTGTATTTCCGGCCTGTTAAAGGTCTGGCTTCATTTGGGCCCATTTACAGGCCATCAAAACTTTCGGCCCATAAACGTCCGTGAAGGATTTGGGTCATATTAGGCTATGTCTGACATTCGGCCTGTTAGAGGCCCACTATAGCTTTCGGCCACTTTTGGTCTGTTGTCATTTTCGGCCTGTTAACGCCGGACGTAAACCATGGGCCATATGTGGCCCAACGTCATATCGGGCCCATTAATGGCCCATATAAAAATGACGATAATCTAGCCCGACGGAAGTTCCGGCCTGTTAAAGGCCCGTGTATTAGGTCGGCGCATTTACGGCCTGTCCGAATTTTGGCCTGTTAAAGTCCAGTGGGTTATTTGGCACAATCAATCTCACTTTCGGTCTATTAAAGGCCCATGTATTTTATGGGCTCGAGATATTTACACCTGTAAACGGCCTATTTTTACTGAGGGCCCAAATTATGTTTAGGCCTGTTAAAGTCCCACTATGGGCACATGCCTACCAGAAAAATATGAAAGCTTATGCTGATTTAGGCCCAGATATTTTTAGTGGGCTACATGCCAATTTCGGCCCGTAATCGTTTTTAGCCCAATTGGAATGGGCCCGACGAATGTTGGCATGTTGGGCTCCTACGAAGCTTTCGGCCGAATACATTACTAAGATAAACCTACACTATACAAAAATAGCATCGTAATTACTGCAGCCTGAGGCAACATCATTTATCACAACAAAATAAATTCCAACCATACAACAAAAGGCCTGTTGGCATAAAGTTTACTGTCCTTCCAGATAAAAGCACCATCAGATGTATAGAAGCACAGATCATTTGACCTGAGTGCTAATGTTTCAGGCTGTAGAATCTGATGGAGCAGCACGATCTCCACCTTTTTTCCGCCATTGCTCTTGAACAACGAAGCGAATGTCTGATAGTCTGGTTTCAAAACCATTCATATCTTGACGACATTTCTCAACCACTATTCTTGTTTCCGAAACAACGTCCATTAGGGATTGGACTTGTGTCTGGAGCACAAATATATCACTTTGTCTAGCAGGAAGATTTTGTTCAGTAGGCGATTTGGACGAAGTTACCTTGACAACCAACCCAGAATTATGCAGGAAGGTGCTTTTCTCACTGTTTGTGGAGAGATATTGACGCACTGCAGCAAGAGGTGACATTGCGCCTGTAGTAGCCTCGTCACCTTCAGGTGGTTGTGGTTGTTCAATCATTTGTTCCATAGCTTCCTGAAAGTTTGAACTTGTAGATTAGTGTACCATATAAGTTACTAATGAGACAAAAACAAACAAAGTAGGTTAAACATTTATACATAACTTATTTTGTGAACTACTGTAATACATTAGCATGTGTTGTAGTGCCAACTACATAATAAAATCACTTTCGGAACATATGTCCATGTAGCATGCCTACTGTATTGTCTATTTCCTCACATTCATTGACATATAAGGATAAAGAGACATGGTTTAAAGTAGGATGAACATAGTATGCCATCATTCATATCATGGGCAAACAGATATAAAACAAACAAGCTATTTTATCATTGTGTGCGCACATGAACATAACAACTAGATTACAGATCAAGACCAAAAGAATATCCTTCACCTCTTTTAAACCATGTAAGGTGAAATGATATGTTAAGACAACTGTGAATAAAAGTGCACAAAGTAACTGACATTGGCTGCAAACCAAGTAGTTAAATGAACACATCACAGTACCAATCAGTTCAAGGCAGGAGGAGTAAGGACTTACAACAGCGGCTTGAACTGGTGTGCTCATGCCCTTCATCTTGCTGGTGTGGCAATCCTTGAAGATTCGCACTGCATTCGGTTCAGGTTCTTTTTGGTCCGCACGGGATTTCCTCTGTATTTGGAACAAGTCAATATAGATATGATAATATGGCACAAAAAAAGAAGGAAGTAGCAGCTATTTACAAGAGCCTCGCAGTGTGCAATATAGCTACGAGATCCTGTGGTCTGTTGGAATTTCACTTTAGAACGGTTGGTTTTGTTCTTCAAACAGTTAGCCTAGAAGAAGATACACTTGTAAGGCACATACATAAATACAAGTTCAATATGTGGTCTGATCAAATACATATAGCCTACCTGATACTTTGGATCAGACCAGTGTTTAACGAGGGCTGTCCAGTCTTCATCTATAATATATTCCACTGGAGATGTTTGGGCGATTTCATTGTTAGCCTTGCCTTCAAAGTGATATTTTCTAAGGTGGTACCGATACTGTCGTAGAGCAGACTGAAAAACATGAGTGCATGCATGTCTAGTTGCATCATCTTTCGATCCAACTTGAACCTCATCTGTTGAAAAAAGAATGTGAGTCTTATTAGGAGGAAGCTAGAAAGTATGGGACAGAGCAAGACAATATTAGTAATTGCGATGAATAACATTACTTACGGATAAATGGTCAAGGAAGGTGTTAAACTGGGTATTGTCTTTCTCATTCCTATATTGGATCCATGTTGGGAGGATACGTGCATGACACCTAACAGCAACGGCTTCCACTGATACTAACTTGGCTGACTCTATAGCATCACGTGGCCTTTTTAAACCTGCCTCAAAATGGATCTCCATTCTTCCTCCTTTAGGTTTTGTTAAACTGTCAAGCATTATCCTTGATGTCTGTTTCCGCTTGCGCCATGGTGCTAGTTCAACAACGAATATGGAAAGTGCTAGTGTACATCAAACTGTGAGAGTACATATAAAGGAGCATGCAACTGCAACTTGACTCGGTCAGGTACCATCTTGGTGTTGATGCTCATGAGGTTCATCTGATCTTGCCTAGTCATGTTGTGTCAGTAGCGATTCGGAAGTAGTGTTAGGTGTGAAGGCAGCTTGGGAACTGGCCAGTTCCGGAGCAAATGAACGAGTAACTGGTTGAGATGCTGGTACAGTTGAAGCGGATGCTGCAGCTAGTGTAGCAGGTGATACTGTGTTTGTAGATTTAGCCGGTGGACTTGGACCTTCTACTGCACTATAAGTACCAGCAGAATCTCGACGGCAGAACCTTTTTCGTTTCACCCGATGAGTAACAGCACTCCCTACTATATTATTTTCCCGACGGCAGAACCTTTTCCGTTTCACCCACAACACAAAAGAATAAAATCACTCTTCAGAACTCATTGATGCATGATACAGACAAGCAAAACTTTGATGTAAGACAACTGTATGAGGATGGAATATGTAAGAAAAACAGGACGGCATGACATATTCACTGCTACGATGTGCAAAGTAAGCAGAAGGATTTTCAAGAAAATAGAAGTAATGCAAGCTAGACACCATATGAAAGATGCAACCAATATTACTCTGCCAAGTTAAAAGTGTCTTGTCATAAGTGGCAATTCAAAAAATTAGAAGCAGTACAACGTAGAAATCAATGCAAGATGCAACCACTATCAAACTGCCATGTTAAAAGCGTCCAATCATGAGTGACTGATGCCGGATACACAACAGCCGTACTTTGATGTAAGAACATGGTATGATAGATAGATGCAGTGTATTCTAGACACAGAAAGCCATGTCATATGCACATGTATAACGTATAAACTCAGCAGGTGCAATTTAATCAAAATAGAAGAAATACAGGCTAGACAACATATGCAACATGAAACCAATTATCACACTGTCAACTTAAAGCAAGCACCTGCGATGGTGGATTACGGGAGATGAACTCGTCATGTAGACTTGGGACTTCAACTTCATTAGTCGTAGCAGTGGCAAATCTAGAGAGTCTCTGTTTGCGTCGGTGCGGAGGACCACGAACATCCCCTAACTTACTCTTTTCCTTCCTATTTTGTGATATTTCCTTATGAAGTCAAAACCACAAGAAGATGAATAAAATTAGCTCTGCATAACTAGTTGATGCATGATACAGACGAACACTACTTTGATGTAAGGCAAGCGCAGGATAGGAGGATGGAATATATACAAAAAAAGACAGCGTTTCATATTCACACGTACGATAGGAGGATGGAATATGTATGAAAAACAGTAAGCGGAAGGAATTTCAACAAAATTAGAAGAAATGAAAGCTAGGCACCATATGAGCATGCAGCCAATATCACTCTATCAGGTAAAAAGTGTCTCATCATAAGTGCCATTTCAAGAAATTAGAAGCAGTACAAGCTAGAAGACAATGCAAGATGCAACCTACATCACAGTCACAGTCCCAAGTTAAATGTGTCTTATGGGTAAGTGATCATTGCAGGTATAAGTTGTAAGCTACGCAGATGCAATTCAACATAATTAGAAGCAATACAAGCTAGACATCATATGGGAAATCCAACCACGTATAACAGTTCCAAGTAAGAGCAAGCACCTGTGATGGTGGAGTAGGGGAGATGTGCTCATCATGTACACGTATGTTCTAGAAATAGGAACACGTGTCATATTCACAGGCATTATGTGTAAAGTAAGCAGATGCAATTCAAGTTAGAAGCAATACAAGCTAGACAACATACGCAACATGCAACCACATATAATAGTGTCAAGTTAGAGTAAGCACCTATGATGATGGAGTAGGGGATATGTGCTCATCATCTACACAGCTACGTTGACTGTCCAGCCATCTGTTGTCTTGCAAATCTTGTTGGGAGGATGGCGGAGTAGAATCTGTAGAGACCCCCTGTTTGAGTTGCTCCGAAGGACCACCATCATCCACTGCCGGACTAATTTCCTTCAGCTGTAATGATTTTGCATTGTGAAGTCAAACCGATAAGAAAAAGGAATAAAATTCGCTCTTCAGAACTCATTCATGCATGATACTGACGAGCACTACTCGGATGAAAGGCAAACACATGATGCGAGGATGGAATATGTATGAAAAACAGGATGGTGTGACATATTCACACCTATGATGTGGTAACTAAGCAGAAGGCATTTTAACAAATCAGAAGCACTGCAAGCTAGACACCATATGAAAGATGCAACCAATATCACTCTGCCAAGTTCAAACTGTATGGCGTTTCAACAAATTAGAAGCAGTACATGCTAGAAATCATATGCAAGACACAACCAATATCACAGTGGCGACTCAAAGGTGCCTTATCATAAGATATAGTATGTACCAAAAACAGGAAAGCATGTCATATTCACATGTATCATGTGTAAGCTAAGTAGATGCAATTTACACTAATTAGGAGAAATACGAGCAAGACACCATATGCAACATGCAACCAGATATCACACTGCCAAGTTAGAGCAAGCACCTTGGATGGTGGAGTAGGGGAGAGGAGACTTGGACCTTGTAATGCACTATCAGTACAAGGAAAATCGGTACAGATGCTCCGTTTACGTTGCAGCAGAGGACCACCATCATCGCCTTCCTTACTCTTTTCCTTCCTCTTTCTTGATTTTGCCTTGTCAAGTTAAACCCACAAGAAAAAGGAATAAAATTTGCTCTTCAAAATTCATTGATGCATGATACTGACGAACACTACTTTCATGTAAGACGAACACTACATATCACACTGCCAAGTAAGAGCAAGCACCTGCGATGGTGGTGTGGGGGAATTGCGGTGATCAACTAGAGAGCTACGTTGACTATCTTCATTTAGCCTTGTTGTTTCTTGAGAATCATGTGGGGAGGATGACACTGCACTCTTTAAACGAGTATGACGTCTCACAGAAACCCACCCGAGTGACTGTCTCATCATAAGTGATTGACGAGGGATAAAAAAGAGCATTAGTTTGATGTACGAACATGGTTAATAGACATATGTAGTATGTATCAAAAATAGGAAGGCATGTCATTATCAAAGGTATAATGTGTAAAGTAAGCAGATGCAATTTAACCAAATTGGAAGCTATACAAGTTAGACACCATATGCAACATGCAACCACATTTAACAGCGCGAAGTTAAAGCAAGCACCTGGGATGATTGTGTGTGGCAATTGAGATCATCAACTGCAGAGCTACGTTTACTGTCTCCAACTGCTGACACTGCACCCGTTAGAGCGCTGGAACGCTTAGTGCTTATCTTTGAATTACACTTGAGCGACTTCTGTCTTTTCTTTTCTGCATTCATCAACACCGCGTCAGAGTCTGAAATACCCATGCACAAAAAAACAATAGTGTGAGTATGGGTGAAGTGTGTGCACAATTAGTACAGTGTAAAGGTAGCAGATAGCAGGTCGGTGAGAAATAAATGAGGGAGACATATGATAGCTCTACAACATGTATGGCACACTAAATTACTACAGGATTCTATGAAAATAACAGTCGACTGAAAGCAAATAGGTCAGTCCATTTTTTCTGCACCATCCGATGCACAAAGAACGGGCAGATCGCCTTCATCTACCTCCAGCGAGTTAGTGTTGACGATCTTCCTCGAAACGCCAGCGACCACCGGTCTAGTATTCCTCCCCTGCCCGCGCCCTCCCCTCGACCTCACCGCACCACCGTGCTTGGCACCGCCCCCCGGCCATCCATTCAAGCCCCGCGACCTCCAGATCGGGCGCAAGCAGCTCCTGCACCCCACACCCCTATGATAGACACCGATGCGCCGCTTCCCCGGGGAACAGGCGGACTAGGTGCTCTATGCGCCTAAGCGGGTGTTGCTTCCTTTAATTGCGGTTCGACTGACCCTCAATTGAAATCTAGGCGGGCTACTGACCTCTAGCAAAGGTGAAATAGTAAAAGGGAGGAAGCCTTGTGCATTTAGTGTCATGAAGAAGATGCAGTAAGAAGCGCTCAACTAGTTTCTTTCATGGGATGAATACGGTGTGAGCGGAGACGTAAGATTTGCACGAATAAGGGAAGTGGAGTACCTCTTTCTGCTGGCAGTGCTGTGTCCTCTTTCTGTTTTTCCGACGATCTTCTTGTTGTTCGCCGGAAACCAGAAGTTGTGGAGGACGGTGCAGCCTTTAACGAACCCATGGCCAAGTTGTTGAGTGTGGTGCGTTGGCCTTCTGTCGGCGGCGGGGAAGCAGATTCGAGGCGGCGAACGACAGCGTAGCGGGAACAGCTCCGGTGCGGTGGACGGTTGCGACAGTGGAGCCGCAGCAGTGAGGCGCAGGACGGCATGGTCGGAGTGGTTCTGGTACGGCGCACGTCGGTGTCGGCATCGTGGAGGCAGCTCTGCCTCGGCGTCAGCTGCTAAGTCCTTGAGGGCGTTGCGGTTGCGGTTGCGTTGGACGACGACGTCGGGGTACCGGCTCCGGTGTGATGGAGGAGGGCGGTAGTGGATTGGCCGCTATGGGGTGGAGGACGGAGGAGGCTGGGGTTTCGCGGCTGGTGGAGAGGGCATTTTCGCGCCCACGGAGTATGAATGGGGAAACAGAGGGAGGCAGGGAACTGAGGGGGAACAATGTTTCGGTTTGAGACGCGCTTGTTTGAAATTTGGGAAAAGTTACAAACTTTCCCCCATCTAAAATTTCGGACAGATTGCGGGTTGGGGGTAGGACAGTCATGTCAGGTGTCCCAAATGTGGGCGAGATAGATTTCGGCCGAGCGCATGGGTAGGCGCCCACGGCATATGAATGCTTCTCTGGAGTCTTGGTGAAGTTACAAACCTACCCCGGTTTAGACCTTTGGACATCGGGCCGATAGGCTACACGGGCCAGAGTCAGGACAGTAATTTCCTACCACCAAAACATTAGTCTCGCGTGGTTTCGGGTGACCAGAGGCCTATTTGGCGCTTCGTTCAATATTTGGGAGCAGAAGCATTAACGTTGCGGATGCTTGCAATAGAGGTTAATCATAAGTGGGATACTTGTCCAAGTAAGGACAGCACCCAAGCACCAGTCCACCTACATATCAGATCATCAAAGTACCGAACGTGAATCATATGATCGTGATGAAACCTAGCTTGATGATAATTCCCATGTGTCCTCAGGAGCGCTTTTCTCTATATAAGAATTTGCTCAGGCTTGTCCTTTGCTACAAAAAGGATTGGGCCACCTTGCTGCACTTTATTTACTTTTGTTACTTGTTTCTCGTTACAAATTTATCTTATCACAAAACTATCTATTACCTGTAATTTCAGTGCTTGTAGAGAATACCTTGCTGAAAACCGCTTATCATTTCCTTCTACTCCTCGTTGGGTTCGACACTCTTACTTATCGAAATGACTACAATAGATCCCCTATACGTGTGGGTCATCAAGACTCTTTTCTGGCACCGTTGCCGGGGAGTGAAGCGCCTTTGGTAGGTGGAATTTGGTAAGGAAAAAAATTATATAGTGTGCTAAAATTTACTGTCACTTGTTACTATGGAAAGTAATCCTCTGAGGGGCTTGTTCGGGGTATCTTCACCCCGAGCAGTAGAACAAAGAGTTGCTCCCCAACCTACTGAACCTATTGAACCTACTGAAAATGAAAATGTCTGCTTGAAATTCCTTCGGGTATGATAGAAAAACTGCTAGCTAATCCTTTTTCAGGAGATGGAACATTACATCCTGATGAGCACCTAATATATGTGGATGAAGTTTGTGGATTACTTAAGCTTGCAGGTATGCCCGAGGATGTTATCAAGAAGAAGGTATTCCCTTTATCTTTTGAGGGAGACACATTGACATGGTATAGGCTATGCGATGATATGGGATCATGGAACTACAAACGATTGAAATTGGAATTTCATCAGAAGTTTTATCCTATGCATCTTGTTCATCGTGATTGCAATTATATATATAATTTTAGGCCTCGCGAAAGAGAAAGCATCGCTCAAGCTTGGGGGAGGCTTAAGTCAATGTTATATTCATGCCCCAATCATGAGCTCTCAAGAGAAATGATTATTCAAAAAACTTATGGTCGCCTTTCTCATAACAACCGCACCATGCTCGATACTTCTTGTGCTGGCTCTTTTATGATGAAGACTATTGAATTCAAATGGGATTTATTGGAAAGAATTAAACGCAACTCTGAAGAATGGGATCTGGACGAAGGTAAGGAGTCAGGTATGACACCTAAGTTTGATTGTGTTAAATCTTTTATGGATACCGATGTTTTCCGTAAATTCAGCACTGAATATGGACTTTACTCTGAAATAATAGCTTCTTTCTGTGAATCTTTTGCTACTCATATTGATCTCCCTAAAGAGAAGTGGTTTAAATATCATCCTCCCATAGAAGTAAAAGTAGCTGCACCTATTAAAGTTGAAGAAAAGACTATCACTTATAATGATCCTATTGTTCCTACTGCTTATGTTGAGAAACCACCTTTTCCTGTTAGGATAAAAGATCATGCTAAAGCTTCAACTTTGGTTCATAAAAGCAATATTAGAACCTATACACCTCCTGAGAAAGTTAAAGTTGACCTAATATTGCTATTGTTAAGGATCTCTTGGCTGATAATATTGATGGGCATGTTATTTATTTCTGTGATGAAACTGATAGAATTGCTAAACCTGGTGCTAAAGATAAACATAGACCTGTGGTAGGCATGCCTGTTATTTCAGTTAAAATAGGAGATCATTGTTATCATGGCCTGTGTGATATGGGTGCTAGTGCTAGTGCAATACCTATTGACTTGTACAACAAGATTATGCATGATATTGCACCTACTGAATTAGAAGATATTGATGTCACAATTAAACTTGTCAATATAGATACTATTTCACCAATTGGGATTGTTAGAGATGTTGAAGTCTTGTGTGGGAAAACTAAATATCCTGCTTATTTTCTTGTTCTTGGTTCCCCACAAGATAGCTTTTGCCCCATTATATTTGGTAGACCCTTCTTAAACACTATTAATGCTAGGATAGACTGCAAAAAGGATGTTATTACTATTGGTTTAGGTGATGTGTCTCATGAGTTCAACTTTTCTAAATTTCGTAGACAACACCGTGAAGAAGAATTGCCTAGTAAAGATGAAATTGTTGGTCTTGCTTCTATTACCGTACCTCCTAGTGATCCTTTAGAACAATATTTGCTAGACCATGAAAATGATATGTATATGAATGAAAGAAGGGAAATATATGAAGTGTTCTTTAAATAGGGACCTATTTTGAAACACAACTTTCCTATTGAAATCTTAGGGGATCCTCCTCCACCCAAGGGTGATCCCATGTTTGATCTTCAACCTTTGCCTGATACTCTTAAATATGCTTATCTTGATGAAAAGAAGATATATCCTATTATTATTAGTGCTAACCTTTTAGAGAAGGAGGAAGAAAAATTATTGAAAACTCGAAAGAAGCACCGTGCTGCTATTGGATATACTCTTGATGATCTTAAGGGCATTAGTCCCACTCTATGTCAACACAAAATAAATTTGGAGATATATGCCAAACCAGTTATTGATCATCAACGATGGCTGAGTCCTAAGATGAAAGAAGTGGTAATAAAAGAAATACTAAAGCTCCTTGAGGCAGGTACACTACAGAAAAAATACACTTCTGTGATGATACGTGTTTGTCACAGTAGGTCGCGTTTTCTGTCATGCATGTACATCCATGACAAATTTATGACAGAATCAAGATAGTCATACCTGTGTTGTCATAGAAGTGTTCCATGACATATCCAAAATTATCATCACGGAAGTGTCCACTTCCATGACGATAAATCGCGCGTCATAGAAGTGCTTTCATCAAGGGTGACCGACACATGGCATCCACCGTAATGGAACGCCGTTAAGCTATCGGGTCGGATTTTTGGATCCGATAACCCGTTAACAGCCACGACCAATGGCAATTTTCCACGTGTAAAATTCCCATTGGCTCACAGATCCACGCGTCAGCTCCGCGTTGGCACAGGTGTCACTCATCCAACGGTCGAGATGGGCCTATGATATGTTGACACGTGGACCGGCCCAAAAGTGGCCCACAAAGATTAAATGGGTCGGCCCAACCGAAGGCCCATAAGATTTAGCAGACCATAATGGGCCGGCCCAGCTAAAGCCGTACAAAATTTAGTGGACCATAATGGGCCGGCCCAGCTAAAGGCCCACATGATTTTGCAGACCATAATGGGCCGGCCCAGCTAAAGTCCCACAAGATTTTGTGGACCACAATGGGCCGGCCCAGCTAACGGCCCACAAGATTCTGCCGTCCATAATGGGCCGGCCCAGCTAAAGGCCCAACATTCTTTGTCAAATCGGCCCGTCAACGGCCTGTCCTAAACTTGTCATCAACGCGACCCGTGGTCACTTCTGGCCCGTTAACAGTCCGCTAACTAATCGGGCCGAATTATGGCCCGGTGTATTTCTGGCCTGTTAAAGGTCTGGCTTCATTTGGGCCCATTTACAGGCCATCAAAACTTTCGGCCCATAAACGTCCGTGAAGGATTTGGGTCATATTAGGCTATGTCTGACATTCGGCCTGTTAGAGGCCCACTATAGCTTTCGGCCACTTTTGGTCTGTTGTCATTTTCGGCCTGTTAACGCCGGACGTAAACCATGGGCCATATGTGGCCCAACGTCATATCGGGCCCATTAATGGCCCATATAAAAATGACGATAATCTAGCCCGACGGAAGTTCCGGCCTGTTAAAGGCCCGTGTATTAGGTCGGCGCATTTACGGCCTGTCCGAATTTTGGCCTGTTAAAGTCCAGTGGGTTATTTGGCACAATCAGGGCCCAATCTCACTTTCGGTCTATTAAAGGCCCATGTATTTTATGGGCTCGAGATATTTACACCTGTAAACGGCCTATTTTTACTGAGGGCCCAAATTATGTTTAGGCCTGTTAAAGGCCCACTATGGGCATATGCCTACCAGAAAAATATGAAAGCTTATGCTGATTTAGGCCCAGATATTTTTAGTGGGCTACATGCCAATTTCGGCCCGTAATCGTTTTTAGCCCAATTGGAATGGGCCCGACGAATGTTGGCATGTTGGGCTCCTACGAAGCTTTCGGCCGAATACATTACTAAGATAAACCTACACTATACAAAAATAGCATCGTAATTACTGCAGCCTGAGGCAACATCATTTATCACAACAAAATAAATTCCAACCATACAACAAAAGGCCTGTTGGCATAAAGTTTACTGTCCTTCCAGATAAAAGCACCATCAGATGTATAGAAGCACAGATCATTTGACCTGAGTGCTAATGTTTCAGGCTGTAGAATCTGATGGAGCAGCACGATCTCCACCTTTTTTCCGCCATTGCTCTTGAACAACGAAGCGAATGTCTGATAGTCTGGTTTCAAAACCATTCATATCTTGACGACATTTCTCAACCACTATTCTTGTTTCCGAAACAACATCCATTAGGGATTGGACTTGTGTCTGGAGCACAAATATATCACTTTGTCTAGCAGGAAGATTTTGTTCAGTAGGCGATTTGGACGAAGTTACCTTGACAACCAACCCAGAATTATGCAGGAAGGTGCTTTTCTCACTGTTTGTGGAGAGATATTGACGCACTGCAGCAAGAGGTGACATTGCGCCTGTAGTAGCCTCGTCACCTTCAGGTGGTTGTGGTTGTTCAATCATTTGTTCCATAGCTTCCTGAAAGTTTGAACTTGTAGATTAGTGTACCATATAAGTTACTAATGAGACAAAAACAAACAAAGTAGGTTAAACGTTTATACATAACTTATTTTGTGAACTACTGTAATACATTAGCATGTGTTGTAGTGCCAACTACATAATAAAATCACTTTCGGAACATATGTCCATGTAGCATGCCTACTGTATTGTCTATTTCCTCACATTCATTGACATATAAGGATAAAGAGACATGGTTTAAAGTAGGATGAACATAGTATGCCATCATTCATATCATGGGCAAACAGATATAAAACAAACAAGCTATTTTATCATTGTGTGCGCACATGAACATAACAACTAGATTACAGATCAAGACCAAAAGAATATCCTTCACCTCTTTTAAACCATGTAAGGTGAAATGATATGTTAAGACAACTGTGAATAAAAGTGCACAAAGTAACTGACATTGGCTGCAAACCAAGTAGTTAAATGAACACATCACAGTACCAATCAGTTCAAGGCAGGAGGAGTAAGGACTTACAATAGCGGCTTGAACTGGTGTGCTCATGCCCTTCATCTTGCTGGTGTGGCAATCCTTGAAGATTCGCACTGCATTCGGTTCAGGTTCTTTTTGGTCCGCACGGGATTTCCTCTGTATTTGGAACAAGTCAATATAGATATGATAATATGGCACAAAAAAAGAAGGAAGTAGCAGCTATTTACAAGAGCCTCGCAGTGTGCAATATAGCTACGAGATCCTGTGGTCTGTTGGAATTTCACTTTAGAACGGTTGGTTTTGTTCTTCAAACAGTTAGCCTAGAAGAAGATACACTTGTAAGGCACATACATAAATACAAGTTCAATATGTGGTCTGATCAAATACATATAGCCTACCTGATACTTTGGATCAGACCAGTGTTTAACGAGGGCTGTCCAGTCTTCATCTATAATATATTCCACTGGAGATGTTTGGGCGATTTCATTGTTAGCCTTGCCTTCAAAGTGATATTTTCTAAGGTGGTACCGATACTGTCGTAGAGCAGACTGAAAAACATGAGTGCATGCATGTCTAGTTGCATCATCTTTCGATCCAACTTGAACCTCATCTGTTGAAAAAAGAATGTGAGTCTTATTAGGAGGAAGCTAGAAAGTATGGGACAGAGCAAGACAATATTAGTAATTGCGATGAATAACATTACTTACGGATAAATGGTCAAGGAAGGTGTTAAACTGGGTATTGTCTTTCTCATTCCTATATTGGATCCATGTTGGGAGGATACGTGCATGACACCTAACAGCAACGGCTTCCACTGATACTAACTTGGCTGACTCTATAGCATCACGTGGCCTTTTTAAACCTGCCTCAAAATGGATCTCCATTCTTCCTCCTTTAGGTTTTGTTAAACTGTCAAGCATTATCCTTGATGTCTGTTTCCGCTTGCGCCATGGTGCTAGTTCAACAACGAATATGGAAAGTGCTAGTGTACATCAAACTATGAGAGTACATATAAAGGAGCATGCAACTGCAACTTGACTCGGTCAGGTACCATCTTGGTGTTGATGCTCATGAGGTTCATCTGATCTTGCCTAGTCATGTTGTGTCAGTAGCGATTCGGAAGTAGTGTTAGGTGTGAAGGCAGCTTGGGAACTGGCCAGTTCCGGAGCAAATGAACGAGTAACTGGTTGAGATGCTGGTACAGTTGAAGCGGATGCTGCAGCTAGTGTAGCAGGTGATACTGTGTTTGTAGATTTAGCCGGTGGACTTGGACCTTCTACTGCACTATAAGTACCAGCAGAATCTCGACGGCAGAACCTTTTTCGTTTCACCCGATGAGTAACAGCACTCCCTACTATATTATTTTCCCGACGGCAGAACCTTTTCCGTTTCACCCACAACACAAAAGAATAAAATCACTCTTCAGAACTCATTGATGCATGATACAGACAAGCAAAACTTTGATGTAAGACAACTGTATGAGGATGGAATATGTAAGAAAAACAGGACGGCATGACATATTCACTGCTACGATGTGCAAAGTAAGCAGAAGGATTTTCAAGAAAATAGAAGTAATGCAAGCTAGACACCATATGAAAGATGCAACCAATATTACTCTGCCAAGTTAAAAGTGTCTTGTCATAAGTGGCAATTCAAAAAATTAGAAGCAGTACAACGTAGAAATCAATGCAAGATGCAACCACTATCAAACTGCCATGTTAAAAGCGTCCAATCATGAGTGACTGATGCCGGATACACAACAGCCGTACTTTGATGTAAGAACATGGTATGATAGATAGATGCAGTGTATTCTAGACACAGAAAGCCATGTCATATGCACATGTATAACGTATAAACTCAGCAGGTGCAATTTAATCAAAATAGAAGAAATACAGGCTAGACAACATATGCAACATGAAACCAATTATCACACTGTCAACTTAAAGCAAGCACCTGCGATGGTGGATTACGGGAGATGAACTCATCATGTAGACTTGGGACTTCAACTTCATTAGTCGTAGCAGTGGCAAATCTAGAGAGTCTCTGTTTGCGTCGGTGCGGAGGACCACGAACATCCCCTAACTTACTCTTTTCCTTCCTATTTTGTGATATTTCCTTATGAAGTCAAAACCACAAGAAGATGAATAAAATTAGCTCTGCATAACTAGTTGATGCATGATACAGACGAACACTACTTTGATGTAAGGCAAGCGCAGGATAGGAGGATGGAATATATACAAAAAAAGACAGCGTTTCATATTCACACGTACGATAGGAGGATGGAATATGTATGAAAAACAGTAAGCGGAAGGAATTTCAACAAAATTAGAAGAAATGAAAGCTAGGCACCATATGAGCATGCAGCCAATATCACTCTATCAGGTAAAAAGTGTCTCATCATAAGTGCCATTTCAAGAAATTAGAAGCAGTACAAGCTAGAAGACAATGCAAGATGCAACCTACATCACAGTCACAGTCCCAAGTTAAATGTGTCTTATGGGTAAGTGATCATTGCAGGTATAAGTTGTAAGCTACGCAGATGCAATTCAACATAATTAGAAGCAATACAAGCTAGACATCATATGGGAAATCCAACCACGTATAACAGTTCCAAGTAAGAGCAAGCACCTGTGATGGTGGAGTAGGGGAGATGTGCTCATCATGTACACGTATGTTCTAGAAATAGGAACACGTGTCATATTCACAGGCATTATGTGTAAAGTAAGCAGATGCAATTCAAGTTAGAAGCAATACAAGCTAGACAACATACGCAACATGCAACCACATATAATAGTGTCAAGTTAGAGTAAGCACCTATGATGATGGAGTAGGGGATATGTGCTCATCATCTACACAGCTACGTTGACTGTCCAGCCATCTGTTGTCTTGCAAATCTTGTTGGGAGGATGGCGGAGTAGAATCTGTAGAGACCCCCTGTTTGAGTTGCTCCGAAGGACCACCATCATCCACTGCCGGACTAATTTCCTTCAGCTGTAATGATTTTGCATTGTGAAGTCAAACCGATAAGAAAAAGGAATAAAATTCGCTCTTCAGAACTCATTCATGCATGATACTGACGAACACTACTCGGATGAAAGGCAAACACATGATGCGAGGATGGAATATGTATGAAAAACAGGATGGTGTGACATATTCACACCTATGATGTGGTAACTAAGCAGAAGGCATTTCAACAAATCAGAAGCACTGCAAGCTAGACACCATATGAAAGATGCAACCAATATCACTCTGCCAAGTTCAAACTGTATGGCGTTTCAACAAATTAGAAGCAGTACATGCTAGAAATCATATGCAAGACACAACCAATATCACAGTGGCGACTCAAAGGTGCCTTATCATAAGATATAGTATGTACCAAAAACAGGAAAGCATGTCATATTCACATGTATCATGTGTAAGCTAAGTAGATGCAATTTACACTAATTAGGAGAAATACGAGCAAGACACCATATGCAACATGCAACCAGATATCACACTGCCAAGTTAGAGCAAGCACCTTGGATGGTGGAGTAGGGGAGAGGAGACTTGGACCTTGTAATGCACTATCAGTACAAGGAAAATCGGTACAGATGCTCCGTTTACGTTGCAGCAGAGGACCACCATCATCGCCTTCCTTACTCTTTTCCTTCCTCTTTCTTGATTTTGCCTTGTCAAGTTAAACCCACAAGAAAAAGGAATAAAATTTGCTCTTCAAAATTCATTGATGCATGATACTGACGAACACTACTTTCATGTAAGACGAACACTACATATCACACTGCCAAGTAAGAGCAAGCACCTGCGATGGTGGTGTGGGGGAATTGCGGTGATCAACTAGAGAGCTACGTTGACTATCTTCATTTAGCCTTGTTGTTTCTTGAGAATCATGTGGGGAGGATGACACTGCACTCTTTAAACGAGTATGACGTCTCACAGAAACCCACCCGAGTGACTGTCTCATCATAAGTGATTGACGAGGGATAAAAAAGAGCATTAGTTTGATGTACGAACATGGTTAATAGACATATATAGTATGTATCAAAAATAGGAAGGCATGTCATTATCAAAGGTATAATGTGTAAAGTAAGCAGATGCAATTTAACCAAATTGGAAGCTATACAAGTTAGACACCATATGCAACATGCAACCACATTTAACAGCGCGAAGTTAAAGCAAGCACCTGGGATGATTGTGTGTGGCAATTGAGATCATCAACTGCAGAGCTACGTTTACTGTCTCCAACTGCTGACACTGCACCCGTTAGAGCGCTGGAACTCTTAGTGCTTATCTTTGAATTACACTTGAGCGACTTCTGTCTTTTCTTTTCTGCATTCATCAACACCGCGTCAGAGTCTGAAATACCCATGCACAAAAAAACAATAGTGTGAGTATGGGTGAAGTGTGTGCACAATTAGTACAGTGTAAAGGTAGCAGATAGCAGGTCGGTGAGAAATAAATGAGGGAGACATATGATAGCTCTACAACATGTATGGCACACTAAATTACTACAGGATTCTATGAAAATAACAGTCGACTGAAAGCAAATAGGTCAGTCCATTTTTTCTGCACCATCCGATGCACAAAGAACGGGCAGATCGCCTTCATCTACCTCCAGCGAGTTAGTGTTGACGATCTTCCTCGAAACGCCAGCGACCACCGGCCTAGTATTCCTCCCCTGCCCGCGCCCTCCCCTCGACCTCACCGCACCACCGTGCTTGGCACCGCCCCCCGGCCATCCATTCAAGCCCCGCGACCTCCAGATCGGGCGCAAGCAGCTCCTGCACCCCACACCCCTATGATAGACACCGATGCGCCGCTTCCCCAGGGAACAGGCGGACTAGGTGCTCTATGCGCCTAAGCGGGTGTTGCTTCCTTTAATTGCGGTTCGACTGACCCTCAATTGAAATCTAGGCGGGCTACTGACCTCTAGCAAAGGTGAAATAGTAAAAGGGAGGAAGCCTTGTGCATTTAGTGTCATGAAGAAGATGCAGTAAGAAGCGCTCAACTAGTTTCTTTCATGGGATGAATACGGTGTGAGCGGAGACGTAAGATTTGCACGAATAAGGGAAGTGGAGTACCTCTTTCTGCTGGCAGTGCTGTGTCCTCTTTCTGTTTTTCCGACGATCTTCTTGTTGTTCGCCGGAAACCAGAAGTTGTGGAGGACGGTGCAGCCTTTGACGAACCCATGGCCAAGTTGTTGAGTGTGGTGCGTTGGCCTTCTGTCGGCGGCGGGGAAGCAGATTCGAGGCGGCGAACGACAGCGTAGCGGGAACAGCTCCGGTGCGGTGGACGGTTGCGACAGTGGAGCCGCAGCAGTGAGGCGCAGGACGGCATGGTCGGAGTGGTTCTGGTACGGCGCACGTCGGTGTCGGCGTCGTGGAGGCAGCTCTGCCTCGGCGTCAGCTGCTAAGTCCTTGAGGGCGTTGCGGTTGCGGTTGCGTTGGACGACGACGTCGGGGTACCGGCTCCGGTGTGATGGAGGAGGGCGGTAGTGGATTGGCCGCTATGGGGTGGAGGACGGAGGAGGCTGGGGTTTCACGGCTGGTGGAGAGGGCATTTTCGCGCCCACGGAGTATGAATGGGGAAACAGAGGGAGGCAGGGAACTGAGGGGGAACAATGTTTCGGTTTGAGACGCGCTTGTTTGAAATTTGGGAAAAGTTACAAACTTTCCCCCATCTAAAATTTCGGACAGATTGCGGGTTGGGGGTAGGACAGTCATGTCAGGTGTCCCAAATGTGGGCGAGATAGATTTCGGCCGAGCGCATGGGTAGGCGCCCACGGCATATGAATGCTTCTCTGGAGTCTTGGTGAAGTTACAAACCTACCCCGGTTTAGACCTTTGGACATCGGGCCGATAGGCTACACGGGCCAGAGTCAGGACAGTAATTTCCTACCACCAAAACATTAGTCTCGCGTGGTTTCGGGTGACCAGAGGCCTATTTGGCGCTTCGTTCAATATTTGGGAGCAGAAGCATTAACGTTTTCGGTTCTCTTGAATTGAACTTTCAGGATTTGTCAAACTTTACAAATCTTTACTCTTGAAAATCCTGAAGGTACGATTATTTTGGAATGGAGGGGGTACATTTGAATATACATTGTACATGAGTATATATTAAAAAATATGCAACTTACCTCAGTTCATGCATGGTTCCAGATATAATCTCCTTGGTTGCAAAAAAAAAGTTAGATATGCGTATGAATATATATATAGCATGTTCAAACTCACAACAAAGATTGATGCCCCCTTTTACATCTGATTTACAAATGCCATTATCTCGGGTTCAAATAGATGAATGCACTTCCTATGAATTCGAATCTTTGAAACCCCCTTTTATGTTGAATTCGACATGTATTCTGTTTCGTAGCTAGCAATTTGGAATGTATCCATGCAAGTGACAAATGTATAATGTGCTTCACACTAACAACATGGAGTGCACTAATTAATGTTTATATATGAATTGCAAAAGCATCCATTGCCTGTATTTCAAACTGCTCTCACTCTATGGATTGATAATATGAAATAAACACATGCACATGCTAGAATTCAATTGCAGTTGAAGAAAGAGCCTACTCTTGGTACTGTATATTAGTGATAGGGGTGTGTACAAAGTACACGTGAATACCAAGCATTGTGCGTGTGTGTATACTATCGACGAACTAGCCCCCAAGCTTGTATAACATACTAAGGGCCTAGGGTTACAAATCATATATGATCGGCTTATCACCAGTGGGGATAGAGTCCTCCGCGACTCTGGTAGCTTCGTGTTGTACGCCAAGTCCTCCACATGGGTCTTCGTATAACACGTCTCGGTCCAACTATATGTGGCGCAGGATGGAACCGACCCATGAGTCTTCTTGTTGACCCACCACAACTAGAAATGATGTGCCCACCACACCACACACGCAATCGGCCACTAAGAAAATAAGCATATGCAATAGTACAACGGTATCTAGCTCACGATACGTCTCCATATTTTGTTGATGACACTAACGGACTTTGCATTTGATGCGTGCTCCGTATTTTGTTGACGACACTTACGGTCATTCTATTTGAAGCGAAAGCATGATATGGTCACTGGACTTCAGAATAAGCTCATCACGGTCACCATATACATTTTGTCGTGCTTACCAACATGTGGTTGGATCGTTAGAGGACAGTGGTTTCTTGAGCCCACCAAGGTTAAAGTCCCGGTGCTCGCATTTATCTTGTGTTAATTTCCGTATTTTCCGGCGACGTACGTTCAGTGGGAGGAGACGTTCCACTCGACTATGAGGCACCTATGGTGACTTTGTAAAATCTCAAGATCATATATGCTGGCCCACTCTCTCGAAGGTGCTCATAGGTGTAGGGTTCGCGTGTGTGCGCTTATAGCGGTGAGTGCTTGCGGTATATATGAGCCCTTGCGTCTGTACCATGTAAAACAAATACATATCATGTTTATACAGTCACTGGCTCACCCGTACAACTCCGTATTTTGTTGATGACACAATCAATTGACCAGTCAAACGTTTCACGCGGCGCAACTAGTGTTGCACCATCAGGGCGCGTAACCCTGGGGCCCACCTGTCAGCCCATATATGAAAGAAAGAAATGGTAGTTTGAGTCTGTACTGTGTTAATAAAATAGGAGTACATTTTACGGTGATCATACGGTCACTGGCTCACCATACAGCTCCGTAATTTGTTGATAACACGATCAATTGTCCAGTCAAACGGTCCACATTCAGCAGCGCACATTACCATAGGGCCCACCCGTCAGCACGTATATGAAGGAAAGAAATGGTAATAAATTAGTGGTCGGTGGGTATTCGAAGTTGTGAGACCTCTGGTTGGCAGTCACCGGCGGTTGGGGGGCGTTCATTGGCCGGTGGGGTGGGGATCCCCGGAGAAAA
>NC_041384.1:335404964-335445091 GCF_002162155.2 Triticum dicoccoides
AGAGGGATGGCCGGTGCGGCGGCGGACCGGCGGTGGGGAGTGGTTTCGGGGAGGGCGGGCCAGCCGCGGGCGGCGGGGGCTGGCGGGCCGGCCGGTGGTGGCTGGCGGCTCTGGGGGGGTGGAGTTTGATGATAAACTGGAGGCCCTTGATTTCGTATCCAACGGCTGGAAAATCTAATGACGAGAGATGAAAAAGTCAGTCGACTGACGTGTAGCCTCACCTCGCACGTACACATGCACGCACGCAAGACACGCACGCATGTAGGCGTGCAACACTGACACGTACACATGCACGCATGCTGGCGTGCAACACTGACACGTACACATGCACTCACGAACACACGCACGTACGCAACCATGCATGCAATACTGAAACGTACCCTTGCACGCACGCAACACTCGCACGCCTGCATGCACACAGCACACGACGCAAGACACACGTTCAACCTATACATGCATGCACCCTTTGTTAAGGACATGGATTGTTACAGGTGTTAATCAATCTTATCTGTGATAAGCAGAACATTGATGTTTGCAGCGGTCTTTATGAATCACAATGTATCGAACGGGCTATCAACATAGTAGGCTTATCTACATGAAAAAGATGACGTCACACTCAATGACCAATCATCGGTTTATGAAATACCCACTACTGACCGCCCTGGCCCACCAAAGGTTCCTATGCTGTGCGCTGCCTATGTTGGGTCACTGACATGCATGCCATGCACCCAAAGAGCCCACATGTCAGTGGAAGAACGACGCAGTGTCCTAGGTCAGAGTCGAGGGCGCCACTCGTGGCATGCCTGGCTGAACACGCCTCCGTGCCGCATTCAAATGCCTCCATGAAACCCGCCCGTGTGGAAGCCGAGAAACCCACTCTGGACACACGTCTGTTCATGAACGGGCCGGTGTTAAACGCAACGCCGGTCGAGCTCCTCCCGTCCGCCATCTATTTAATCTCCTATTTAAACGAGGCCAAACACTGGCCAAGAATCGCACACCTCTGCCGCTCCCCTATCTCCTCCACCATTTTGTCCACTCTTATAATGGCTTACGAAGAGTAGTTATTCCGCATCCAAGCCGTATGGGTAGCCCGCCGGATACAAGCTATGCAGCTCGCTGATCCACCTCCCTCCCCTCGCCCGATGGAGCAAGTTGCCGCCGCAAGCCGGCACGCGGTTCAGCAACTCGCCGCTCCAGGCCAGCTCGACGAGGAGCGGCGCACGGGCGTCGTTGCTGCCGTCCACGCCGCCGCCTCCTACCGCGTCTCCCGTTTCTGTGGACGAGACTCCCATGCCGTCGGCCACGCCATGCAAGCAGCGACAGAAGCCGGGTCTGCGGAGAGCGACGAGTCGGTGGCCAGCGCCTCCGCGTCCACCGCCATCATTGAGGAGAAGTAGAACACGGGAGGCCGCCGCCGCTTGGGTCCCATGAAGGCCACCACGGAGGCGACGCCGGTGTACATAGCAGGTGTCTTGACGGATCCTTTTTTTGCGAGGACCTTCGTCGACCCCGCATGGGCTCCATGGAAGAGTGGAATGTTAGGATGAACTCGAGCCGGTGCCGGCCATGGCGAAGTAGTGGCCGGTGATGAACTCGAACCAGTGCCGGCCACCATCATCTTCGGCACCAGCCAATGATATCAGTTGGCAGTGGTGAAGCGAGCCGTCCTTTGCGCTGAAGCATATACCTCCGGGGCTCCCGGCAGTCCGGTGATCATGCTGCCGGACATGAGGAACACAAATCGATCGGCGGGTGACCATTTAGGCCAGGTATTATATACTTGTGATGTCCAGAACTAGCACCGCGTAATTCATTTGAATGTAATGAAATCTGTCATGTTTGTATGAAAATCCGGTATTTTATATGATTTCCGTCGTTGTTATATGAAATATCAGTTTGTCTACGTGTTTGCGTGAATTTCGTCCGGTTGGTTGAGTTGATGTCATAATGTGTGCGGCTATAGTTGGATGGCATAATTTGCGGGTTGCTGGTCGGTCTGCGGGCGGCTCGGGCGGCGTTGTGGGACAAAAAAACACAGCTCGGGCGAGATCGTCTCCAGTGTGCGTGCTGGAGGATGCATGACAGCATGAGCACCCGAGCCATTCCTCGTTAATTGGTGGCAAAGGCACCGGTGGACAAAAGGCTCGCCAATATTTTGGCTACCCCGGGCAAGATTCAAATCCCTCGTTCGTCGTGGAATTTTGCCATGTGTTGTTTTCATTGACTAGCTAGATGCCCGTGCATTGCACGGAACATCAAGATGCATTTTTTTTACAAACTCCCGCATGCATGCAAGGGATAATTAATGTCCTCCTTTGCTAGTACCACGAGGCAAACACCATTAATATTGCATCGATTAGTGTTAGTGGCCTTGTATATCTGCAAATTGTAATTTTGATAGTGGCCCCTTGTATATAAAAATGGAGGGAGAAAGATGAGAGATAAGGTGAGGAGGAGTGGGGCGTGGTGGTGACTGGTGGTCGGACTGGGCGGAGGCATGGGGATGGACGGTGCATTATGTCTATGTTTGTATCTCTCTCACACACACCCACGTAGGTGGGGGACGTGCACGAAGAGAAGAGGTGCACGCACGGCGCACGTACTCCCCTCTCTTTCCCAACCACACCCGCGCGGGTACACGGTGGAGCTCATTTCTGTATGAAAAAGGCAGCCCACGTGGTAATTTGGCACGTGTACTGGTTGTCCACTTGGTGGAGGGAGGATCGTCTACCATGGGTGAACAAATAAATTGTGACTTGACGCGTTATGTTAAATTAAAAAAAGAGGCAAACCATGTGGGGCCTACCTTAGAGGCAAGGCTCTATACACTGGAGTACTTTTGATGTGTCCTGTTAACTCGCAGAATGAGGAGAAGCTTGCTTAGTACACCGTCTCCCCCGCCCACGGGCGCGGTGGCTCACAGGATGAGGTGAAGCTTGCTAGCGTGTGAACGGCAGGGTAGTGGCTTTCCATTCTCCCATGATACGGGCTTCCAAGAGCCCTTGGATCTGAGATCGAACGGTTGCATGGCGTGATTCTAGACCTATGGGTGAATATCCTATCCTGGAGGGTTATTCTGCAAATTTTCAGCAACTTAGCATGCGACCGTTTGATCTCACATCCAAGGGCTGCCAGCTCCGGTATCATGGTCGCGCCTACCACGACCGTCGCGTCGCTCGCGTGATCACGCCCTTGGAGATTTAACACGGTGCGTTAGGCTATCTGATGTTGGCATGTCATACATAGTCATCACTTAGTCACTCATACTACAACAAGGTTGGCTATAAGTGTATTTTTTTACTCCTCTCTATCTCTTTCTTCGTACTCAAGGAAGAAACGGTGCTAAGCAAGTGTATTTATTGCATTTGCCAAGGGCTGACCTCTTCCAATGAAATGGTGTTGCTAAGTTTGCTTCATTTAATTAGCTATAGACTCAAAATTGTCTTTTCACCTAGGTACATGCGCTTAGCACCGTTTCTTCCTTGGGTCACCAAACTAGTCTCTCTCTTCTTGATTAACTTGCCACATCAAACTTTATGCCTATGTGGCAAGCTTAAGCACCTGTAGGAGCAAGTAAAAGTAAGTACAATAGTGCGCTTTACATGGCATTTTTGCATATGTGGAGGAAAGAGAGGCAAGGAAAAAGTGGAGAAGTGGGTTCTCATGCAAGAGCCAGCCTCTACTACATGGTGGAGCATTGGGAGAGGCACCTGTATGGAGGTGGTCAGGAATCTGGGAGACTCACGCCGGTCGTAGCGCCGCAGTTAAAATGATAATGGCAAGTCAAATCATGGGGCCCCACCTGTCTAGCAGTAACTCGCTGTCAAATCACACAACCCTACGTCTGTAGCAGCCTACTCCCTCGTCTTCTCACGTCTCTGTCGAACCGACTAGGCAGAACTGCCCCGCCGCCTACCGCGCAGGAAAAGCCCCGCCCTCAACTTTTAAATACAACTACATCCGCTTAAGAATCCAATGATATACTTTTTGTGACATAGTAACTCATATTTAGTTAGTCAAATGGATGACCTAGAACTATGTGTAGGCCCTATAAACCGAGACGCCTAAAAATAAAAAACCCGAGACAGAGAGGTTAGTTCAGCACGTATCTTTTTAGATCAATATAGTCGGGATTCACCAAGGAGCAAAACCAAGTGGTAGGTTGCTCCTGTCATGTTGGCGTAGCAACTCAAGCAGTGTCAGTCCGCACATGAAATGGCGACACACTTAACAGGACCCCTTTGGCCGACATGTGGCTCATTCACCGTCTTTTTCCATGTGCGATGCACCAAATTACAGTTCAGAGCAGCGGTTGGAATTGGAGGCACCCCGGTTGTAGCGCCGCAGTAGTAGAAAATGAGCGATGAGGGGTCAAATCACAAAGCCCCACCTTTCCGGCATTAAGCTGGACAGACGAAGCAACCATCATTTCACTCTAGGGTGCAAGAGCATAAATAAAAGAGAAAACAATGATGCGTGCAGCAGCTACCTAGGGCACTGTCGGTGTCAAAACCGGCGGATCTCGGGTAGGGGGTCCCGAACTGTGCGTCTAGGCCAGATGGTAACAGGAGGCAGGGAACACGATGTTTTACCCAGGTTCAGGCCCTCTTGATGGAGGTAAAACCCTACGTCCTGCTTGATTAATATTGATGATATGGGTAGTACAAGAGTAGATCTACCACGAGATTAAGGAGGCTAAACCCTAGAAGCTAGCCTATGGTATGATTGTTGTATATGGAGTTGATTTCCTACGGGCTACAACCCCCAGATTTATATAGACACCGGATAGGGTTAGGGTTACATGGAGTCGGTTACAATGGTAGGAGATCTTGAATATCCGCATCGCCAAGCTTGCCTTCCACGCCAAGGGAAGTCCCATCCGGACACGGGACGAAGTCTTCAATCTTGTATCTTCATAGTCCAAGAGTCCGGCTGAAGGTATAGTCCGGCTACCCGAACACCCCCTAATCCAGGACTCCCTCAGTAGCCCCTGAACCAGGCTTCAATGACGATGAGTCCGGCACGCAAATTGTCTTCGGCATTGCAAGGCAGGTTCCTCCTCCAAGTCCTTCATAGAAGATCATAAACACCAAGAGTAGTGTCCGGCTCTGCAAAATAAGTTTCCACATATTGCCATAGAGAGAATAATATTAACACAAATCAAATCTGCTGACGTATTCCGCAGTGCGTCAACACACTACAGCCAAGTCCTTCACTCAAATCATTTTCACTTTTCCACCTCAGCGTGTTTTGCGAGGCGGTTTCCTTGGCACGTCTTGTCCAAGCAGAGATCGTGTACCCCCCTTTTACGGGATTCTCATCAATACGGATGTGGGTAACCCAACCGCGCCACTTATCACGGCGCTTGGGAGGCAAGCGAGTTTTACTAGGCAGGTAGGGACGCACAACCGCATCCGCCCATATAAGGGGACAAGGATCCACCTTTTTACCTACGCCTTCTTCCTCCTTTGCCTATCCATCTCCTGCGCACCCGAGCTGCAGCGCCCAAGCCCGCACTTCCCACCTCAACCTTCTCCAGCAATGTCCGGAGCGGGAGGCAAGTGGATGGTCTCCTCCGCCACGAAGGGAAAAATCAAGAAGCTAAGGAAGGCCGGATACCTGTCCAAGGACATCGCGCACCGGCTTCCCGACGAGGGGCAGCTTCTCCCCACCCCAAGGCCCCATGAGAGGGTAGTATTTCTCCCCCACTTCCTTCGCGGACTGGGTTTTCCACTCCACCCATTTGTCCGGGGGCTCATGTTCTACTACGGCTTGGATTTCCACGATCTGGCTCCGAACTTCATCCTCAACATCTTGGCGTTTATCGTCGTGTGCGAGGCTTTTCTCTGCGTCCGCCCCCATTTCGGCCTCTGGCTCAAGACCTTCAACGTCAAGCCCAAGGTGGTGCATGGCAGCCAGGCGGAGTGCGGAGGCGCCATGGCGGGCAAGATGGCCAACTTCCTATGGTTCGAGGGCTCTTTCGTGGAGACCCTAAAGGGATGGCAATCTGGGTGTTTTTATATCACCGAGCCGCGCGATCCGGAATGGACCGCAGCCCCCGAGTTTCGATCCGGACCCCCCATGCGGCTTATGTCCTGGAAAGAGACGGGCCTGTCATGGGGTGATGAAAAAGAGGTGACCGGATTGCAAACATGCATCCAGTCCCTGGTGAACAAACCAGTCCGACTTGTTGATATAATCCAGGTTATGCTCGTCCGCTGGATCCTCCCGTGCCAACAACGGGATTTTAATCTGTGGGAGTTCGACCCGGCGCAGCATCAAACTCTTGGCAGGCTCTTCAACACGACGTACGAAGACACCTAGAAGATGCTATTCAAGGGCGCCGAGGCTCCCGTATCCGCTTCCGAGGACCGCGGATACAACTCGCAGCGTCACGCTGGCAAGGTAAGCCATCTACACCTTTTACAGGATGTTAAGCTTTTTTCATAGTTTGACTCTATGCGGGATCTAAACTCCCTTACCTTTGACAGGCTTGGCGGGCGATATCCGGACCGATTAACTGTCTGGCTCCGCTGCCCGAAGACCCAGCCCCAGCTTTACTAGTGAAGCTGCTGGTTCCGGCGCCTTATGTGGTGCCGGAGAAGAAGGCCAAGAAGAAGAAGACCACGGGGACTCGAAAGAGTGTCCGCAATGTGGTGGTGTAGGACTCGTCATCTGACGAGTCCGAGACGCCCTCCTCCCGCGAAAACGAGGAGGAGGAAGAAGAAAACACTCCCCCCCCCCATCGGAGGGAGGAGAGAAGAGGAAGGCCGCCCCAACGGGGGAGGCCGAGGGGTCTAGGAAAAGGAAGACCCATCCGCCGGACTACGCCCCCAACGCCGAAGAGGGCAAAGAGGAGTGGCCAAACAGGGCCAAGCGTCCGGCGAAATCGTAAGTTCGGATATCAGAGTAACTCATGATGTTCCTTTGTTGCACAGCTTTCCCTAATGTCGAATGTAATTATGCAGTCCGCCCCGGGCCGAATTCGATGAATCGTCGGGCGGCTCCCTGGACTCATCGAACGTGAACTCAGTTCCGCCCGCTGTCTCCCCCTGCACTGCAGACGACGCCAAAGTGGCGTCGCGACAAGCTCCGGGGCAGGAGGAGGTGGTCCCAGAGGAGCCGCAAGGCAACCTCCCGGACTCCAGGAGTGAAGGGGATAAGGCTCCCCGGGGCTCTCAGTCCGGCTTTATGCCGGACACCGCGCCGGAATCTTCCATAGTTCCGGACCGCGGTTGGTGAACTCCTTCCAACAGGAGCAAGCCTTCTGAGCCGGCGGCCTCCGTCCAACCGGAGGTGCCGGACAATCTGCTGGAGGTGCTTGACGACGCCTCCATTGACGAGGGGCACCGTACTATTATGAGTACGGTGATCCAGAAGGTTCAGTCCGCCAAGAGCGGACTGACTGAAGCTTGCGCTAGCGTTCTAACAGGCTTCGAGGTAAGTAAAAATATGTAAAAATATTACCACATAGATAGTAGCCCCTGATGCTCTGTTTGGCGTTCGAAAAGAAAAGCCGAATAGAGGATCTAAATATCGCAGGAGTCTAACAAAAAAGAGTCAATATGCGTATGCAGGCTTCGCTGCTATCCACCACCGCACTGACTGCGGAGGTGGGTGTCCTGAAGCAGGACCTCAAGCAGACCGAGCAAGAGCTCGGCCTTGCCAAGCGGCGGCTCGAGGAGGAAGAAGGTAAGAAATACCTTACATAAAAAGTGCCTATAGAAAGGCTTGATTGCAAAAAGAGTAACAGGATTGTACTGCTTATTGTAGGGGCCACGATTGAGGTGGCGACCCTTAAGCAGGCGCTGTCTGCGGCTGAAAAGAAAACGGCCGCGGAGCGCACCGAGCGAGACAGACTTGGGGCTCAGGTCGGCGAGGTGCAGCAAGAGCTTCAGGCTCTCATGAAAAAACATGAGAGTTTGGAGCTGGAGTCGAAGGCGCAAGCATCCGAGCTTGCAACGGCCCTAGAGGCCGCCACATCTGCCAAGGCCGAAGCCCAAAAGGCCCTCCGAGAGTTGGAGGAGATGAGGAAGATAGCAGTGGGTAAGGCATTCTTTATGCAAATCAGAAATATAAAAGTGAACTACA
Organism: Triticum dicoccoides; assembly: GCF_002162155.2. Lineage (NCBI taxonomy): Eukaryota > Viridiplantae > Streptophyta > Magnoliopsida > Poales > Poaceae > Triticum > Triticum dicoccoides. The sequence continues at coordinate 335,413,059 of NC_041384.1, forward strand.
TGTTACTTACCCGAATCCGGAGCTCTCCAGGGGCATTCGCAGATCTTCCCCGAAGCGTATCCGATGCCGCCGCATTCTATCGAGCTGAAGAGGGCAGCTCGATGGAGAAGGTGTTCTGGTCTCAGTATTCTGAGGCCGAACACCCTGTGCCCTTGAGCGACCAGCTGAAATAGTTGGTCGAGCTCCACAAGGCGGCCGAGCAGGCCATGAAGGGCTTCATACTTCGGCTGTGGCCCGGAGAGGCCCTGCTTGGGAGCTATTTCGGGCTAGTGCGGCGGCTGGTGGAGGCCTGTCCGAGGCTTGAGGTCATCAAGCGCTCCGTCTGCATCGAAGGTGCCCATCGGGCCCTTGCCCATGCAAAGGTGCACTGGGGTAAGCTGAACGGTGAGAAGCTTGTGAAGGACGGGCCGCCGCCGGGGAAGGAGCATCGCAAGCCCGAGAACTACTACAAGGATGTTCTTGCAGGTGCCCGCCTTTTGGCGGATGAATGTACCAAGGATGTGATATTTGAATGAACTCGCTCATGTTTATCCTGTGCGCTTAAAACTTGTTCATATGCGCTAAGCAATGCTTATTGAATTTAAAATATTACTTTCTGTGCGTCCGTTTATAAAAATTGAGAGATGGCCAGTCGTCGGCTTCTGCCCCCGTGCCACTAGTGCTGGGGTGTTCGGGATAAACCTTAGCGCTCTTTTTCCCATAGTTGGGTCCTTCGAGGGAGGCGCTCAGCACAACGAACCAGGCAATCGGACTATAATGCTTGAACACTCTCACTTAGCCATAGAACTCTATAATTTTAAATTTCAGCGAAGCCCCTAGTTCAGAAGACCGAGTTCGGGGCGCTATCCATGCCTTGGCCGGACAAAGCCAGCTCCTCGCTCGAAGCGGCATAAGCCTTTAGGGACTCGAAAAACCTCTCGAACAGCGACCGGTCTCTCGCCACATCATGACAGTCAGTTTTAGCTTTCTCCACTGAGGTGCTTAACCCAGCTGAACCGGGGCACAATCGCAGTGGTTCTCCTAGTGCTACCTTAGCCGATAGAGCGGAACGTAAGGCACCAAAACATAGGAGCCTGGCAAACCCAACTATTGACCCAAATCATGATTCGGAGCCGATGCATATAGTGCTATAAGTTCGGGGTGCCGCAATTGTGAAAGTGTACGGACTTCTCACACCATTATGAGGGGTACTGAAGCCCCTGGCGTGTTTGCCGTACCATGGTGTACGGGTGCAATCATGTCATTTAATAAACATAAATGTGAAAAGAAGACAATGCAAAAAATAGACAAGAAGCTAAGCATTGTTTATAGAGAGGCTATTTATCAAAGCCGAACGATACAAATAGTGCGGTAAGCAAAAGATATTGGACTATTTAGTATGTCCTGACTAGGGGCAGGCCGCGGAATTGTATTTAAAACAGGTATACCGCTCGTAACAGAGACCACCTGGGAGTTCCATAATGCGGCATGGCTTGTCTGCCTCCCTGGATCTTGCATCGTTTGTGCGGCAGTCGAATTGCCAAACAGGTCGTCCGAAGTATGGAGTCCTGAAAGTAAGAAAAAATTTAAAAAAAGAATCCGGCAGCCCCTAGTACGTTTTAAGCCGTATTTTGGGCGTGCCGTTATTGTGCCCCTTCCCCTGTGCCCATGGTATTTCAAGGGCGTAGTTATGTACGCGAGGTACTGGTTTCGCTATGTCGCGAAAGCTGGGGTTAGGGCCGCATTGCTACGCTTGCTCAGAGTGGGCCAGGCGGTCCTGCTGTGGGTTACTCCGGGCGCGCTTGGCAGTGTCTGGCTTTTTAATGGCCGGACTGGAGAATTACCTGAGAAGGCTATTTTGTACCTCCGCTGCAAGAGCCGCCGTATGCTCCTCCGTACGGAGGGAGTGTTCGGTGTTTCCGTTGACCGTAATTACTCCTCGAGGGCCTGGCATCTTGAGCTTGAGATATGCATAGTGCGGCACCGCATTGAACTTTGCGAATGCGGTTCGTTCGAGCAGGGCGTGATAGCCACTGTGAAACGGGACTAGATCGAAGATTAACTCTTCGCTTCGGAAATTGTCCGGGGATCCGAAGACCACGTCAAGTGTTACTGAGCCTATACAGTTGGCTTCTACACCGGGTATAACGCCTTTAAAGGTCGTTCTTGTGGGCTTAATCCTTGAGGGATCTATGCCCATTTTCTGCACTGTATCCTGATAAAGCAGGTTCAGGCTACTGCCGCCGTCCATGAGGACTCTTGTGAGATGAAATCCGTCGATGATTGGGTCGAGAACCAATGCGGAGAAGCCACCATGACGGATGCTAGTGGGATGGTCCCTTCGATCAAAGGTGATCGGGCAGGAGGACCATGGGTTGAACCTTGGGGCGACTGGCTCCATCACGTATACGTCCCGTAGCGCACGCTTCCGCTCCCGCTTGGGAATGTGGGTTGCGTATATCATGTTCACCGTCCGCACTTGTGGGGGAAAGCCCTTTTGTCCATTGTTGTTCGGCGGCTTGGGCTCCTCGTCGTCGCTGTGCAGCCCCTTGTCTCTGTTTTCGGCCCTTAACTTGCCTGCCTGCTTGAACACCCAACAATCCCTGTTAGTGTGATTGGCTGGCCTTTCGGGGGTGCCATGTATTTGACACAAGCGATCGAGTATTCGGTCCAAACTGGACGGGCCCTGAGTATTCTTTTTGAATGGCTTTTTCCGCTGACCGGATTTATAGCCTTTGAATCTGGCATTGACTGCCGTGTCTTCACTGCTGTCGCTGCTAACGCGGCGTTTTTGCTTATTCCGACGTGTCCTACCACTTTTGTCCTTGGTATCCGAATTACCAGGGTTCTTTGATAAGTTGTTACTGCGAGCTAGCCAGCTGTCTTCTCCCGCACAAAAGCGGGTCATGAGTGTCGTGAGGGCTGCCATGGATTTCGGCTTTTCCTGTCCCAGGTGCCGGGCAAGCCACACGTCGCGGATGTTATGCTTGAAGGCTGCTAGGGCCTCTGCGTCCGGACAGTCGACTATCTGGTTTCTCTTTGTTAGGAACCGTGTCCAGAATTGTCTGGCCGATTCCTATGGCTGCTGAATTATGTGGCATAAGTCGTCGGCATCCGGTGGTCGCACGTAAGTGCCCTGGAAGTTGTCGAGGAATGCGGCTTCCAGGTCCTCGATCCATATCGCCGGATCTGTTGTGCCATCGTATGATTCGATGTTTACGGGTTTGAAACCCTCTGGGATTTTATGATCCATTACTTCATTCGTGAAGCATAGCGGGTGTGCGGCGCCTCTGTATTGGGCTATATCACGATGTAGCTCGGAAGAGCTATGTCTGTTGTGTTCGGCCCGGCCGGATTTGTTGTATCCGGAGTGAAGATCATTGTCACATGGCGTAGGGCGCCTGCGCGATCCGTAGATCGATCTTGTTTGTCTTGCCTTGTCCTCCAGTATGTCTCGCAGGTCGGGTGCATTTTCCCGTGCCTTAGTTGAGCGGCGTCGGGGCATGGCTTGGGTGGAGGGCCGAGAGGCCTCTCTGTCACGGCCGCGAGGTGGCCGGTCTGCCATGTCATGCACTGGTGATGTAGGTGCTTCCTCCTCTGATCGGGGTAGAGGCCTGCGCTTTGGGTAACTCTTGGAGGGGCGTTCGAGTTCATACTCTTCGGCCGCAAGGACTTCAGTCCATCTGTCAGCTAGCAAATCTTGGGCAGCTCTAAGTTGTTGCTGCTTTTTCTTGAGGCTACTTGCCGTGGCTAAAAGCCTGCGTTTAAAACGCTCTTGTTTGGCGGGGTCTGATGGAATGACGAATTCGTCGTCATCAAGGCTTGCCTCGTCTTCAGAGGGAGGCGTATAGTTATCATCCTCGACCTCTCGGTCTGCCGCTCTCTCACGAGGGCTGGCTTCTCCATCTTCCTGTGCCGAATCTTGCTGAGGTGGGTGTTCTTCGGCACTATCCGGGGTAGTATTATCTCCCGTGCCAGAATCACCGTTTTTGCTTTGGCGGGATTTAGAGCGGCGCCGCTGACGCCGGCGCTTTGGCTGTTTCTTGGGGGCGTCATCCCCCACTGTTCCATCGCCATCTCCATCTTTTGGAGTATCCACCATATATATGTCATATGACGAGGTGGCCTTCCAGCGCCCTATAGGTGCTGGTTCCTGTTCGTCTCCTACATCGTCGTCCATGCCGTCGATGTCTTCGGAGCCGAAGTCAAGCATGTCGGTTAGATCGTCGACAGTGGCTACAAAGTGGGTGGTGGGTGGGGTTTGAATTTCCTCATCGTCCGTATCCCACCCTCGCTGACCGTAGTCCGGCCAGGGCTCTCCTGATAAAGAGAGAGACTTAAGAGAATTCAGGATGTCGCAAAAAGGCGAATGCTGAAAGATGTCTGCGGCGGTGAACTCCATTATCGGTGCCCAATCGGATTCGATTGGCAGGGGCGCGGGGGGTTCGGAGTCTGGGGAGGAGTCCGGATCCTCGGAGTCACGGGTCGTGCAGAGTGCGGGGATCGCAGCCCCCGAGGTGACGTCCAACCGCTCATCCTCGATTGGCGCAATAGGCTCTGAGTTAGGGGTCGGAACCGATGCGTGTGCGGCCTCCAGGACACTGTCCGGGGGCAAAGCTAGATCATGCCCCTCGAGATAGTGCGGCGCGCTTGGCCGTGGCTCGAGTCCGTCGAAGATCAAGTCTCCACGGATGTCAGCCGTGTAGTTTAAGCTTCCAAACCTGTCTTGATGGCCAGGGGCGTAGCTTTCGATCTGCTCCAGGTGGCCGAGCGAATTGGCCCGCAGAGCGAAGCCGCCGAAGATGAAGATCTGTTCGGGGAGAAAAGTCTCACCCTGGACCGCATCATTGTTGATGATCAAAGGAGCCATCGGGCCTACAAGCGACGACACAGAGGAACTCTCAACGAGAGCACCAATGTCGGTGTCAAAACCGGCGGATCTCGGGTAGGGGGTCCCGAACTTTGCGTCTAGGCCGGATGGTAACAAGAGGCAGGGAACATGATGTTTTACCCAGGTTCGGGCCCTCTTGATGGAGGTAAAACCCTACGTCCTACTTGATTAATATTGATGATATGGGTAGTACAAGAGTAGATCTACCACGAGATCAAGGAGGCTAAACCCTAGAAGCTAGCCTATGGTATGATTGTTGTATATGGAGTTGATTGCCTACGGGCTACAACCCCCCGGTTTATATAGACACCGGATAGGGTTAGGGTTACATGGAGTCGGTTACAATGGTAGGAGATCTTGAATATCCGCATCGCCAAGCTTGCCTTCCACGCCAAGGAAAGTCCCATCCGGACACGGGACGAAGTCTTCAATCTTGTATCTTCATAGTCCAGGAGTCCTGCTGAAGGTATAGTCTGGCTACCCGAACACCCCCTAATCCAGGACTCCCTCAGGCACCCTAGGGTAGGGGTCTCCACTACAGATCCTTTTTTTGAAAGCGCCTCCACTACAAATCGGCTTCTCCCTCGTCCTCTTGAAGAAAACCGATGATGAGTGTGGCGGTAAGGTTTGTAGGAGTACTACGGCGTGCAGGGCCACGTTGTACTAAACGGGTTCGAGCCGACGCCTTAAATATGTGTGGGCCGCTTGGTGTTACGGGAACGAGGCAGCATTTTGGGTTCGGGGACGAGTGGAGATATAGTACGTACAAAAAATTGTGGACGTAGGTTCGACCGAAAGGCAATGATGCATCGGCCCTGCATTTTGATATACCCAGGGCCGCGTGAAATTTGCTACTCTACTCAAAACTAGTAAGGTACACATGTATTGAACACAAGAGATTTCGAAACCAAATTATGAATAAATACACACTATAGCATGTAAAGCTTTGAGTCATATATGCATGATGTAGATGTTCGTTTAGTTCTTATAGTTCATCTCATTCAAAATCAATAAGTTTTATAAAAAATGTTAAGATTCATGGGGTTTTGCATTGTACTCCCTCCGTTCCAAAATAGATGACCCAACTTTGCACTAACTTTGTACAAAGTTAGTGCAAAGTTGGGTCATCTATTTTGGAACGGAGGGTCATCTATTATGGTACAAAATATTCTAGAACAAAGGAGAAGTGCTTGTGTTTTGAGGTTTGTGCATTATGTTTAAGTTCAACCATGGAGTCTTCTAAATTGTACATGTGGCAGATCTGGTGGAATGATGATGATATCCAACGGACAGTAGTGCTCTGATTTGCCTATCTCTGCACTGTCGGGTTAGCTTCATCCAGCGACCATCTTTCAAAGTTATTGGCACACTATATAATTCTTATGCCATAGTTGCATGTTTTGGAAAAAAGCTACTAGTGGGTTGTACTATCTATTTAGGAATAGAAGATGTATACATGGAAGTTGTAGGGAAAGAGATGACATGGAGCATCTCAATTCCTATGAGGAGGGATTAGGAAAGAGATGTAATTTGGTTCATATCATAGGAACTTTTCTATTGAATATACGCTAATGTTTATTTTCCTTTGAAATTAAGGGAGTATAGGAATCCATTCATATGAACCAAGTGGCTCTAAAGCTATAGAAATGATATCATGTTTATTTCCATTGAAATGTGGAGTATATGAATCTATTCCTATGAACCAATTGGCCCTAAAGGAAAAATCCTATAAAAATCATATCATATAGAGTTCCTATGATATTCCTCGACACTAAAGGATGCTTGAAATTGCTGCGGGTGATACGATGGTCTTTCTTTGTAGACTCCTCACCCAACTTTATAGTTACCTCTTGAAGATGAATGAAATGATATATACATGGTATTCTACATGTGCAATTTGGTACACGAAAACTCGGTAAAAGTTTGCGAGGTTCGAATTTTCAATAAAGTTATATGCACTGCATTCTGGAACGGAGGGAGCATACGACAGTTGCTAACACTCACGTGGAAGATTTGTGTGTAGGAGGAGTGGCTATTCTGTTAAATGACATGGCAAAACTGACACTGTCAGATGCCGATCTAACGGTCCTTACGGCGTTCGTCAGGAAAAGGCTTGTGGCAAACATTCCTCGGATAATTATTTACGGACACATGCATTACATTGATACGTGCCCCCCTCTCTCTCATGCACACGCACCCTCACGAGTCACGACTCTCCCGAGTCCTCTCGCAGACTCGCACATCGCACCCACCATCTATCTACAGGTAGACATCACACACATATGTGCTCTTCACACCCTACCCTCAGAACTTCTAAAAAACAAAAGACGGCGCGCACATTTTATTTTAGCTCACACGTCACACACTTGTACTATTACTCTTGCGGCGAACGTTCTTTGGGCATAGTATATTGTACTCTCATGAAGAGAAGCGGTGCATGCACGCACTAGTTCTCTCACACCCACTCGCGGGTACACGTAGGAGCGCATTTTTTTGAAGCTGGTACAACAAAATCACTCCACTATATATAAAAGCAGGAGCCTTAGCGCTTGCTTTACTAGGGTTCCTCTCGTTCACTCTCTCATCCTCTCCAGATCTAAGCAACAAATAGGTGGCCACACTCTCCCTCAGCTCATGGCTGGTCACAAATCCGGCCGGGCAACCTCGACCGGGGCAGGGGTGTAGGTGCATCGTTCACGCTGTCGTCGGCAGCGAGGGAGGAGACCAACGGCTGCCCGCGTGTCCCGATTGGCGGCCGTGCCATTCTCTCCGAGAGAGCGCCGGCTCGGGAGGGACTCCGACCCCTTCTTCCTCCCTGCGGTATTGTGGCCAAGATGCGGCCTCCCGACGCCGTCTTTGCGACATGCCGACAACCGTCAGGTATATATTCCTTTGGAACCTTCCTTGCTCTACTGCCCCAGCTCCCTTCGTGTGGATCATTTTCTACTTCCGTCCGCTGTTCCAAAGCCACCTAGACTTCTACTATTATTAGAAGTAAAGCTATTTCATACAGTCGACTCAAAGCGTTGGTTCAAACAGGGAAGAAAGTGGGAAAGCTATAGCATGAATCTAGGACTTGGTTCTAAGAGGAAAAGGGGGAAAGTAGTAATATCTGTCACTGTTTAAATAACCGTATTTCTTATTTGCGCAAACAGGGATGTCTGTCTCCATATCGTTTTGGGATGTCTGTCTCTGAAAGGATCGAGAAGAGGTGTCTAGAGGGGGGGTGATTAGACACTAAGTGCCAAAAGTTGCAGTTTTTAATATTCTTAAGTTTAAGTGGAGTTTTAGAACAAGTTTAACAAACACAATACATACCAAGCAAGCATGCAATAAGTATATGAGCAGCGGAAAGTAAAGCATGCAACTTGCAAGAATGTAAAGAGAAGGGTTTGGAGTGTTCAAACGCAATTGGAGACATGGATGTTTTTGTCATGGTTCTGATAGGTGGTGCTATCATACATCCACGTTGATGGAGACTTCAACCCACGGAGGGTAACGGTTGCGCGAGTCCATGGAGGGCTCCACCCACGAAGGGTCCATGAAGAAGCAACCTTGTCTATTCCATCATGGCCGTCACCCATGAAGGACTTGCCTCACTAGCGGTAGATCTTCATGAAGTAGGCGATCTCGTTGCCCTTACAAACTCCTTGGTTCAACTCCACAATCTTGTCGGAGGCTCCCAAGTGATACCTAGCCAATCTAGGAGACACCACTCTCCAAGAAGTAACAAATGGTGTGTTGATGATGAACTCCTTGCTCTTGTGCTTCAAATGATAGTCTCCCCAACACTCAACTCTCTCTCACAGGATTTGGATTTGGTGGAAAGAAGATTTGAGTGGAAAGCAACTTGGGAAGGCTAGAGATCAAGATTCATATGGTTGGAATGGAATATCTTGACTTCAACACAAGTGTAGGTGGTTCTCTCTTAGAAAATGTGTATTGGAAGTGTAGGTATGTTCTGATGGCTCTCTCCACAAATGAAGAGTGGGTGGAGGGGTATATATAGCCTCCACACAAAATCTAACCGTTACACTCAATTTACCAATCTCGGTGAGACCAAATGGAAAAACTCGGTCGGACTGATTTAGTAAACCTAGTGATCGTTAGGGTTTTCGGTGGGACCGACTAGTTCAACTCGGTGGAACCGATGTGCCAGGGTTAGGGTAAAACCAAAACTCGGCTTGACCGATTACTCAAACTCGGTGGGACCGATTTGGGTAATAAGCGAAACAGAGAGTTGGCCAAGCAAACTCGGTGGGGCCGATTGCATATCTTGGTGACCCCGAAAATATTGCAACATGTAATAGAGAGTTTGCAAGCCCATCTCGGTGAGACCGAGATCCCATCGGTGAGACCGAACTGATTAGGGTTTCTGGCAGTGGCTATGTTAACTGAACTCGGTGGCTCCGGATAGAAAGAATCGGTGGGGCCGAGTTTGACTTTTGGTTTAGGTCAAATGTGGATGTGGGAAGGTAGTTGAGGGTTTTGGAGCATATCACTAAGCACTTTGAGCAAGCAAGCCATTAAGCAACACCTCATCCCCTCTTGATAGTATTGGCTTTTCCTATAGACTCAATGTGATCTTGGATCACTAAAATAGAAAATGTAGGGTCTTGATCTTGAAGCTTGAGCCAATCCTTTGTCCTTAGCATCTTGAAGGGGTTCCACATCCTCTAGTCCATGCCACTCCGTTGTTGAACTTATCTGAAACATACTAGGTAAAAGTGTTAGTCCAACAAGAGGTATGTTGACATTAATTACCAAAACCACCCAGGGAGCACTTGTGCTTTGAATCTCCCCCTTTTTGGTAATTGATGACAACATACATCAAAGCTTTAGATAAATATATAGAGAATAGCAAGTAAAGCTTTGGAAAGACATGTAACATGCATAGGCTCCCCCTACATGTATGCAATCATGTGAATATTGAATATAGGAGCATGTGAATGCATAAACATGATAGAGTAAGCAATGTGTTACATGTATCTTGGCTATATGCATCAGAGCAAATGATGTGAATATGAGAAATGTACCTTCATGCTCATGAGTCCTTCTTGCAAACAGTATGTACATCAGCAAGAACTTCTCATTCACATGACTGTGATGCATATACTTACCTTGTGGTCTTGAGTTGGCTTAGGATGGGATGAACCTATGCAAGCAAGGTTAAATAACGCAGATACACCTACTGACCAGAGCAAACAAGAGAAACCACAAGAGAACCAAGACTGGGATGACATGTAGAGTGAGTACTAAGTACCACATTGGATATAGACATGCCCCCAAAGGTAAAGATATGCAATAAAATCAGAGATTTCCTTCCCTTAGATGTCTTGCTCCCCCTGAATCTGCATGGGATATTGGGAGAAGATAGGGAACAAAAAACCAGAGCAACAAAAAAGAAACAACAGAGCTTGAGCTAAAGCAAGCAACCAAACATGTCTTTCCCCTCTTAAAGACATGTGACATCTCTCCTCTTGAACACCAAGCATCTGGGGTCTTTGATGATATTACTTTCTCCTAGTTGAGAAACTCTCTCCCCCTGAGTACTCTCTCTTTCTCCCCCTATAGGAAGGATTAAGCTTTGATGTGATCTCTCTCTCCCCCTTTGACATCAATTTCCAGGAAGGGCTCTTCTGGACATGTGATACAAATGGGTTGGTCCTTGAGTCACAGAGCAAAGCAGCATGTCTAATATGATGCTGGCAGAGGACAAGAATCATTGAGTTGAGCTGGAGCAAACAGAAATCAGGAATAAGTGGCAAGTTGGTTTTCCTGTGATGAAATCGGTGACTCCGAGTTGTGTGCTTCAGTTGCACCGAAGGATTTTGGTTGGGCCGAAGAGAACAAACCGGTGTGACCGAGTTCATCAGAGTGAAACCACTTGTCACCTCAGCTCACTAGACAAGTAAGATCTCACAAGGATATGCAAGGAGTTAACTGAAAGATTTGCAATGAATTGGAAGCAGAAAATGCAGAACAAAAAGGAAAGAAAAGAAACTAAAAGTTCTAGATGAAGTTTTTTTTGAAAGGGGAAACAAATATGCAAATGAAAAAGCACGGAGAAACACTAGAGAACTTCATCTAGAAATGGTCGGTGACAAAGTCACCTATGTTAGAGTATATTGACTTAGGAGTCAAGTGAGAGCACTTGATCATAGGTCATACTCATCGTTTAAGCTCAAAATGGGGTTACCATTTTTCGTTTAAGCCTTTTGATGTATTCACATCTTGCCGAGTTTCTTTGACTCATGACTTGGAGTAAAGCTTCTCTAAGATGGAATAACATACCTTGGTTGGTGGTGTTGATCTTGTTCATGTAGTTGAACTTGTGTGGGTTGCTCAAGGTTGATGTAGTTCATCAAGGGTTGGGAGCACCACTTGGAGTTTGATTTAATCTACCTACATGGGTTAGCTTTGCAAGTAAGAGCACTTGTGTATCCAAAATGACAATCATGAGACTCAACATGGAATTTGCTAAAGGATATGTTTGAATGGTTTCGTGCTTCCTTGTCATCAACCACCATTGTGTTGAGACTTGGTGATCTAGAAATTGCTCAAGATATGAGTGTGTGGCAATCTCATTGATTTAGATTCAACCAAGTACCTACACGGGTTCGATAACATGCAAGGTACAAATATATCTAGGACATATGAATAGCATCATAAGAGAAATATCGAGCATTAGTCATAGGCTCATGCCCCGCATGTATCAAATGGAGTTCCTACTCCAAGTTTGAAGCATCAATGATGTTCAATTCACCTCTCAACCTGCAAAACACTTTCTCATCAAGTGGTTTAGTGAATATATCCGCCAATTGCTTATCAGTGCGAACATGCCTAAGGTTAATGTCCCCTTTTGCAACATGATCTCGAATGAAATGATGACGAACTTCAATATGCTTAGTTCGAGAATGTTGCACGGGATTGTGAGCAATCTTAATAGCACTTTCATTGTCACATAGCAATGGAACATGTTTCACATATATCCCATAATCTTAAGAGTTTGGGTCATCTAAAGTAATTGAGCGCAACATGAACCAGCGGCAATGTATTTCGCTTCGGCGGTGGATAAGGATACCGAGTTTTGTTTCTTGGAAGACCAAGACACAAGAGATCTAACAAGGAATTGACAAGTACCCGAAGTGGATTTTCTATAAACCTTGTCTCCGGCATAGTCCGAATCGGAGTAGCCAACAAGATCAAAAGAGGACCTCTTAGGATACCAAATGCCAAAATTTGGTGTATGGATTAGGTATCTCACTATCCTTTTCACAGCCTTAAGATGACATTCTTTAGGAGCAGCTTGATATCGTGCACACATGCACACACTTAGCATAATATCGGGATGAGAGGCACATAGATATAACAATGAACCAATCATAGAGCGGTAAACCTTTTGATCAACCGGTTCACCATCTTTGGTCAAATCAAGATGTCCACTAGTAGGCATGGGTGTAGTCATACCTTTGCATTCTTGCATATTGAACTTCTTGAATAAGTCATTGGTGTACTTTGTTTTAGAGACAAAGGTACCTTCCTTAGTTTGCTTTATTTGCAAACCGAGAAAGAATTTGAGTTCACTCATCATAGACATCTCAAACTTCTCCGACATTAGCTTTCCAAACTTCTCACTAAAATGAGGGTTAGTTGAACCAAATATGATATCATCAACATAAATTTGGCACACAAATAGTTCTCCATTAACCCTTTTAGTAAAAAGAGTAGAATCAATTTTACCAATTTCAAAGCCTTTTTCAATAAGGAACTTGGTCACGCATTTATACCATGCTCTAGGAGCTTGTTTAAGACCATAAAGGGCTTTGTGAAGTTTGTAAACATGATTAGGTTTCTTAGGATTGATGAAGCCGGGAGGTTGCTTAACATAAACTTCCTCTTCAATTTTGCCATTTAGAAAAGCACTTTTAATGTCCATTTGGTACAAGGTGATATCCTGGTGATTAGCATAAGCAAGTAAGATGCGAATGGACTCAAGTCTAGAAACGGGAGCATATGTCTCACCATAGTCCATACCTTCAACTTGTGTGTAGACTTGGGCGACGAGACGTGCTTTGTTGCGAACCACTTGTCCATCTTCATCTTTCTTGTTGCGAAACACCCATTTGGTACCAATGATGTTGTGGTTGTTGTTGGGTTTCTCGACTAATGTCCACACTTGATTTCTCTCAAAGTTGTGTAGTTCTTCATGCATAGCGTTTATCCAATCCGGATCCTCCAATGCTTCTTCAACCTTCATAGGTTAAATGCTAGAGATGAATGAGTAATGTTCACAAAAGTTAGCTAAACGAGTTTTAGAGCGAGTGATTCTCCCGGTTTGGATATCATTGTAGATTTTCTCGACGGGATGATCTTTGGCAATTCTTGCTCGAACTTGTGAAAGCTTTTGCTTAGGTCAGGGTGGAACATCCTCTTCATCTTGTTCTTCTTTTTGGCCTTCTTCATTGTTGACGTTGTCGTTCTCTTGTCATGGTGGAGAAGGGGGTTGTTGATGTTCATCTTGGTGCGCTTCCTCGTTTTCTTCATCTTGGCGTGTCCCACTTGTGGATGCTTCCGTATCAACTCTTGGTTCACCTTGTCGTGAGGTAGAAGCTTCCACTTGGACGGACGAGGTACTCTCCTTCACTTCCGTTGGACGAATCTTGCCAATGGACAAGTCTTGAATTGCTTCCAAAGGGTCTTTGTCTCCTACATCAATTGGCAATTTCTCTACTTGCGAGCCGTGAGATTCATCAAACTTCACATCTACCGTCTCTTCAACCTTTCGGGTGAAATTGTTGTAGACACGGTAAGTGTTGGGGACATGACTATTTGTGCAAGCCATCTAGGAGAGGTCGGGTTACGCAAATAGAGGTTCATCAGAAGCCCAAGACCAAGGCATGAAGATGGCGGTTCACTAAAAGGTTTAAAGGCCCACAGGCGACTCTGAGGCCCGTAAAGATAAACCGCCATGATGGTATAACTTGTACTGTAAGGTAGAAGTAACTAGTCGCCGAGCCGGACACTGTTTATGAGCCGGCCGGGACTCTGTAGGCCGCAGGGCGTCAACCCGTGTATATAAGGGGACGACCCGCCAGCGGCTTAGGGCGAGAAACAATTGATCAAGAGCCAGGCATAGCGTATCTCGCTCCCTGGTCATCGAAACCTCAAGCAATTCCAACCCAACTAGACATAGGCCTTCCTTCACCATAAGGGGCTGAACTAGTATAAACCTCGCGTGTCCTTGTCTCAATTAACCCCTTTAAACTTCCTAGTTGCGATGGCTCCACGACTAAGTGCTTGCAAAAGGACATCTGCCGTGACAATTCCACGACAGTTGGCGCCCACCGTGGGGCCAGTGCACGGTGGATTTGAGTTCTTGAAGGGCAGCTTCGAAGGGCTCAAGGGATACGCAGTTGGCCGGATGACCAAGAGTCGCCGCGACAAGATCTACATTGACGACGAAGGCTGGGGCCCCGACGCCGGCTCAATTGAGTACGGGTACCGGGTCCCCTTTGGCGGAATTCACGTCTTCATCGGCCGGATTGGTGAGCTGGGCCCTGAGCCGGACAGCTACACCGACCTCGTCGAGATGGCTCAGCGTGCGAAACCTGCCCGAGCTCAACCCGTCGTGAAGCGTGCCTTTGTGGGTTGCGTCCATGGAGGTGAACTTTCTGAAGGATCTGAAGGTGATGGTGAGCCGGCCGTCCTCTCTGACGGTGATTCGTCCGCCGGCTTAACAGATTCGCTGTATGAAGGTCAAGATGGTGTGCTTGGGGGCTGTTCTGATGGCAGCACTATTCCGGACCCCTCAGAGTCGCCAAACTGGGCAGGAGTCTTCATGGCTGGTACTCAACCCGGCCAAAATTCTACGGCCTCAGCAGCGATAACGTCTGGGTTAGGAGCAGCCGGGGCAGGAGGCCCTGTGCGCTCATCGGCTCAGGTGCTCATGGATCTCATGGATAAACTTACGGCCTTGTTAACTGCTACAGTCGTCCCGGCGAACCAATCTGAGCATGAGGCAGAGGTGGCACAGGTTCGCGATGAGATCGCCCAGGCTAGGGAAACCTTAGCAGCTGAAGATACTAGATTAGCCACAGAGCGGGCGGCTTTGGACGTACGGGCGCAGCAACTTCAGGCAGAGGCCTTTCAGCTCACGTTGAGCTTGAATGCATCTAATGAGGTAATGAGGAGGAGACATCAGAAAACTCAGTCCCGTTTACCTCAGATTTATGATCCTCGGAATCTCTTTGCTACACCCGGGGCCGGCCCAAGTAACCCGCCAGGTGCAAATCAGTTTATGACATCCGGAGCGGGAGGCCTAGTCCAGCCTCCGGTGATGGCACCTCTTCACGGCAATATGGCACCGCCCCATTACGTACCAATACCACAGGGTCACTTCTCCAACCCCATGGAGAACTTAATCGCAGCATCAGCACGTTTGGCGGCTCTCCCAGTAGATGGTGATGATCCGACAGCGGTGGAAACCCGGAGGATCAGGGAACTTGTCCAAACAGCCCTGGCTCAGCAAGAGACCTACTCCTATAGCCGGGACAGGATTCACTCAACTCCTCCGCCCTGGTTAGCCCCGCCTCGTCAAAACCGGAGCCCTAGTTACAGTAGACACATGGAGTCAGAGGCCTTGTCAAGTAGCGCTCAGCGCCGGAACCAGCCCAGCGGGTATAACCCGGTTCAGGATCGGATACATCAGGAGGACGAGCGGGCGGCTCAGCTAGCGGCTCAGCTAGCAGCCCAACGGGACTCACCGGCTTACTTGACGACTTCCGTTGAGGCGGGTGTTGCTACTAGAACTGGAGGAGTTCCTTGCCTGGTACCGGCTCTACATAATGTACGTCTGCCCAAGGATTTCAAGGGACCTTGAAAGGTGCCGAATTATATGGCCGATTTACAGCCTGGGGCGTGGATTGAAAGTTACGAGATGGCCATGGAGCTGCTGGAGGTTAGTGATGAAGCGATGGCTAAATACTTCACCATGATGTTGGACGGAACGGCCCGTTCTTGGTTAAAGGGTTTGCCATCCAATTCCATTGGTTCATGGGCGGAGCTAAAGGCCCGTTTCATCCAAAACTTCAAGGACACTTGCAAGCAGTCTATGTCGATTCTGGACCTAACAAATTGTAAGCAGGAGGAAGGTGAATCTACGACTCATTGGGTGCGCCGGGTCAAAGATATAATACATTCGTCTGACAAGATGGATGCCGGCTCAGCAGTTCTCATGCTGGAGAAGAATTGCCGCTTTGAGCCTTTGAGACAGAAACTGGGGTGCCTTAAGCGTGATTGCAACAATATGGGGATGCTGATGGCAGCTTTAGTCAAGTATGCCGATTCTGATAGTACCAAGGATCCCGGGTCTGATGAGGAAAAGACAGGGAAGGGAAAGAAGAACGGTAATGGAAAGGGTCAGCAGCATAACCCGGCGAGTCAAGGAGGCAATAAGCGTAAGGCGGACGGTAACCCGGAATTTGTGGCCAATGCACAGGGTAACAATCAGAAGCGCAAAGGAAAGCCACCCCCTCGGTTTGGCGGGTCAGGTCCGTCTCTTGAGCAACTACTCAATGAGCCCTGCCCGAAAGACGGCACCCGGGAACGACCAGCGACTCACTTATGGAAGGATTGCACAATCATGAAGGCTTTCAAGAATTCTAACACGTTTGATGGCAATCAAGGCCCAGGCGGCGGCTCAGGAGCTGGCGGCTTCCATGGCCCGGGAGGCGGTTCAGGATCTGGTTTTCAGGGAAGCCATGGTGGTTATAATCAGCAGCAGTCTGGTCAAGGAGGTCGGCAGCAGCAGCAGTCGGGTTATCAGAGCCATCCAAAACAGCTGAACAGTGGGCAGTATCACGTGTTCACCACAAGTGTAAACGTGATCAGAAAGTTCATAGGAGGGCAGTGAATTCTGTTGAGCCGGCAGTCCCTCGTTACTTGAGGTGGTCGGAACAGCCTATTGTCTGGAGCAGGGAGGATCACCCTCCCCGGGTTGATAATCCGGGTCAACTGGCCCTGGTAGTGGCACCACAGGTTGGTGGTTATAGATTTACTAAGGTGCTCATGGATGGAGGTAGCAGCATCAACATCCTCTATTACGAGACCTTTCAGCGCATGGGCTTAACTGACAAGAATTTAAAGACTTCCAACACCGTCTTCCATGGAGTGGTGCCTGGTAAGTCGGTGTATCCTGTGGGTAAGATTGAGCTAGAGGTGGCCTTCGGATACGAGCATGATTCTAGGGCGAAAAAGTTAACTTTTGAAGTGGTAAAAATCAAGAGTCCATATCACGCTTTGTTCGAGCGGCTGGCTTATGCCAAGTTCATGGTGCGGCCGTGTTATGTTTATTTACAGCTCAAGATGCCGGGTTACAAGGGTACTATCACTGTGCATGGAAGCCGAAAGGTGGCCCTGGAATGCGAAGAAGGCGATGCCGCTTATGCCGAGTTTGTCTGTGCACCAGAGGAGCTCAAATTTTATCAAGATAACGTTGACCCGACGGATATGACCTCCCTCAAGAAGCTGACTACGGAGCATGACCCGGCCATGAAGTTTAAATCGGCTGCAGAGACTAAGCTTGTTGATTTTACTCCGGGTGATTCGTCTAAGCAATTCAGCATCAGTGCCAACCTGGATCCTAAATAGGAAAGCGCGCTCATCGAGTTCATTCGTGAGAACCGGGACATCTTTGCATGGAAGCCTTCTGACATGCCGGGTGTATCGAGAGGACTCGCTGAGCACACTCTTAATATTGATCCGAAGTATAAGCCGGTCAGGTAGTTTCTGCAGCGATTCAATGAAGAACGACGAAAAGCTATAGGAGAAGAGGTCGCCCGGCTCTTTGCGGCTGGGTTCATTGTCGAAGTGTTTCACCCGGAGTGGTTGGCTAACCCGGTGCTCGTGCTCAAGAAAAATGGCACCTGGCGGATGTGTGTGGATTACACGGACTTAAATAAGGCTTGTCCGGCTGATCCTTTCGCTCTCCCTCGTATTGATCAAATCATTGATGCTACGGCGGGTTGTGCGCGTTTGAGCTTTTTGGATGCTTACTCTGGTTATCATCAGATCAAGATGGCAGTTAAGGACCAGGAGAAGACGGCTTTCATCACTCAGTTTGGAGCCTTCTGCTATGTGTCTATGCCTTTTGGGCTCAAGAGTACCCAGGCGACTTATCAACGGTGTGTACAGAATTGTCTCCACAATCAGATTGGGCACAATGTTCATGCTTATGTGGATGACATAGTGGTGAAATCCAGAGAGGCGGAAACCTTGATATCTGATCTCAGAGAAACCTTTGACAATCTCCGGGTTTACAAAATGATGCTTAACCCGGAGAAGTGTGTATTTGGTGTGCCTGCAGGCAAGCTTTTAGGATTCTTGGTCTCAAATAGGGGCATCGAGGCTAATCCGGAGAAGATTAAGGCAATCACTTCTTTGGCTAAACCGGCATGTATCAATGATGTTCAGCGATTGGCGGGTCGTGTTGCTGCTTTAAGATGGTTCATAAGCCGGTTAGGTGAGAAGGCCCTACCGCTGTACCAACTGATGAAGAAGGCAGACACCTTTGTCTGGAGTAATGCTGCTAATGCTGCTTTTGAGGATTTGAAGAGGCAGTTATCTGAGCCGCCAGTTCTTGCGGCTCCCATTGACAAAGAGCCTTTGCTGTTATATGTGGCTTCTAATTCACGAGCCGTCAGTGTGGCAATTGTGGTAGAGCGCAAGGAGGCTGGTAAGGAACATCCGGTTCAATGGCCGGTTTATTATGTCAGTGAGGTACTCATCGAGTCAAAACAAAGATATCCTCATTGGCAGAAACTTGTTTACGGGGTGTTCATGGCAAGCCGGAAGATGAAGCAATACTTCCAAGGTCACCCTATCACTGTGGTAAGTTCTGCCCCCTTGGGAGACATTATTCAGAACAGAGAGGCTACATGACGAGTCGCCAAGTGGGCCATCGAACTCGGGCCTCATGGTCTGAAGTACGTACCACGCACTGCCATTAAGTCTCAAGCTTTGGTGGATTTCATCAACAACTGGACAGAGCTACAGGCACCTGAGGAGAAGCCCGATAACACTTATTGGACTATTCACTTTGATGGGTCCAGACAGTTGGAAGGCTCAGGGGCTGGAGTCGTGTTAACTTCCCCTCGAGGTGACAAATTTTGTTATGTGCTCCGGCTTATGTTTCCTTGTACTAACAATGCAGCTGAGTATGAGGCCCTACTCCATGGTCTCCGGATGGCCAAAGAGATGAACTTGAGCCGGGTAAGATGCTTGGGAGACTCAGACCTTGTGGCTCAACAGGTGTCAGGCAAGTGGGACTCTAAAGATCCCCTTATGGCGGCTTACCGTCGTGAAGTCGATGCTGTGGCTGGACATTTCAAGGGTTATGTGGTGGAACACATTGATCGAAGGAAGAATGAGGCGGCTGATGCCTTAAGCCGGCTGGGGTCTCAGCGTAAGCCGGTGCCGCCTAACACCTTTCTTGATGTTTTGCATAATCCTTCTGTTAAGTTATCTATAGAGGAAGATCTGGCAATACCAGACCCGGAGGCACAGCTGGTGGCAGCTCTCCACGTTATCCCGGATTGGACAGTGCCTTATTTGTCTTACATGACCCGGGGAGAGTTGCCTGAAGATGAGACCTTGGCAAGACAAATCGCCCGGTGGTCCAAGTCCATGACAATTGTCAATGGCGAGTTACATCATTGCAGCATCACTGGAGCGTTTCAACGTTGCGTGTCACCTACGGAGGGTCAGGAGATCCTTCGTGAGATTCATGAAGGCGATTGTGGTCATCACGCCGGCTCAAAATCTCTTGTGGCCAAAGCTTTCCGTCATGGGTTTTATTGGCTGACGGCTCATGCTGATGCAGAAGACATGGTCAGTAAATGTGATGGATGTCAGAAATTCTCACGACGAGCCCATGTGCCGGCTCAAGAATTCATGATGATTCCAATTACTTGGCCGTTTGCATTCTGGGGGCTTGATATGGTCGGGCCTTTCAAAAGGTCTAAGGATAAAAAGACGCACCTCTTGGTGGCGGTTGACAAGTTCACAAAGTGGGTGGAGGCGGAGCCAGTCAGTAAGTGTGATGCAGCCACGGCGGTCCAGTTTATGAAAAAGGTGATTTTTCGCTTAGGTTTTCCACACAGCATCATAACTGATAATGGCACTAACCTCTCCAAAGGAGCTATGGAAGAGTTCTGTCAACGAGAGCATATCCGGCTTGACGTTTCAGCTGTGGCTCACCCTCAATCCAATGGTCAAGCAGAACGAGCTAATCAAGAAATCTTGAGGGGTATCAAGCCCTGGTTCTTGGTCCCCTTGCAGCGGATGCCGGGTTGTTGGGTGGAGGAGTTACCTTCTGTACTTTGGAGCATCAATAACTTAACAGATCTACATGTTACACGCCTTTCTTTATGGTGTATGGAGCAGAGGCGGTCCTGCCAAGTGACATCCGTCATGACTCACCCCGTGTGGTGGCTTATGTTGAGGAAGACAATGAAAAAGCTCGACAAGACGCACTTGACCTATTGGATGAAGAGCGAGACTTGGCAATAGCCCGCTCGACGATTTACCAGCAAGACCTGCGCCGCTACCACAACCGCCGGGTTAAGTCCAGAACCTTTCAGGAAGGCGACTTAGTGCTCCGACTCATCCAAGATCAATTTGACATGCACAAGCTATCCCCTCCTTGGGAAGGACCCTTTGTGGTCAGCAAGAATCTAAACAACGGATCATACTACCTTATCGACGTTCGGGAGCACAAAGACTCACGTAAGTTGGAGGAGGAGACCCATAGGCCGTGGAATATCGCTCATCTTCGACCTTATTATACTTGAGCCATTGGCTCTAATGTGTATATATTTATACTATGTATATTACATAAAGCAATAAAGCAGGACCTCTGTCCTTTTTTCCACCCCCAAAAAAGGTTTATGTGTTTTCTTTGTCAGGTGGTGGAGATAACTAAGGAGAAGCGGACCATATCTGAATCCGGCTTTCCTTTGGTCCGGCTTATGATCATATCTGAATCTAGCCGTGATCACTTGGGGGCTTCCTGTTCAAACATAGGTCGTATTCGAACCAAAGAGAACATAGCAGTCGATACCCACTTGATTGGCATACTGCCAAACCCACTTGGGGGCTTCTTGATCATATTTGAATCATAGCTTAACCCCTTTGGGTCTGACGTGGATCGTATTCGAATCAGCGTCATTAAACAACTCTTATGGTCACTTGGGGGCTTCCTGTTCAAACATAGGTCGTATTCGAACCAAAGAGAACATAGCTGTCGATACCCACTTGATCGGCATCGCCACAGCCACTGGGGGCTAACAGATCATATCCGAATCTTAGCTCAACCCCTTTGGAATGGTTCACTGACCGTATTCGAATCAGAAACCCTTTTGTTCATCATATCAACATTGGATATCTTGCGACCCTCTTGAAAATACAATGGAGTACATTGCAATCCTCCAGGATTAAAATTGGTTACATCAGGTTGTTAAGTACCAGGTGAACTTTTATGTGCCAATTTTCAGGAGTTAAACTTACCCTCAGGGGTTGGCTTATATAAGACGTAAAAGCAGCCGTAAGCATCACGGGGCAGTGCAAGACATTTCTGCAAAGGACATAACAGATTCATATAAACTACAAAGTGCATAGTGACGGCGGCTTATGCAAGTATTAAGGGCCATAAGCATGCACAAAGGCATAGCAAAACTCAAAGTATTTTCTACTCTGTTACAAGACTCCCCGAGTCTGAATGATGCGGCATTGTTTTTCTACAACGACATAAGCAGGTGGCGCCTGGCAATCTACTCTTGGGGTTGACTTGAAGCCTCCGGGTTATCCTTCTCCGCCTCTCCGCCGGCTGCTTTGTCCTAGAAGGATGATGAGGCCCAGTCAATGCCACTCAAGGCCTCAAACTCAGCTTCATCATCTATTAAACCGGTTGGGTCGACTTCAGGGGCAAAGGTGTGCTTACGGATTGGAGGGATCAAGCTGACATCGTCATAATGCGGCGTGGGGATTCTCCGATTCTCCTTGTCATAACCCGGCTGACACTTGGTGAGGTCAGTGTCGTTTCCAATTTGAGTGGCCACAGGGCGTATATCCCTCACGCAGGTGGTGAAATCCTTTTCATCAAATGGAGTGCCATCCTCCTTTAAACTTGGATACCCAAGAGCGATGTCGGCCGGGTCTAGCTCTGGTAACCAGGCTTTGGCCTGACTCAAAGCGGCTATTGCTCCGGCTCTTGCTTGGGCCCGTCTCAACTCTTGAATCTGCTAAGGAAGTACAGCAAGCCGTTGTAACACATCTTGCATATTCTGCTTGAGGTTTGTGCTCCTGGGGCCTGTATTGGTAAGTATAAGGTAAACCTCAGGTAACAATTGAAGGAATATTTACAATATTTAATGCTTGCTTAAGATAACTTACCAAAGATCGCTGAGACCATCCGAGATATCTGGCGTTGTAAGCCGGTCAGTTCGGCTGTTGCGTTTGCCAGCGACGCCTCTGCTGTCTCGGCCCGGGTCACCAGTCCGGCCTTTTCGTCAGTCCAAATTTTCTTCTCCGACTCAAAATTTTTCTTCAACTTCTCTTGTTCAAAGACGCTGAATTCAAATTTGGAGTTGGCCTTTTGAATTTCAATCTCCTGGGCTGCCAGGCGGTTCTTCAGGTCAGCAATCTCTGATTCAAATGGACTTATGGTGGCCTGCATGGCACCGGATAGTAGTCAAGATTATGGTAAATAATATTAAGTCCCAAGCACTTTGCAAGCAAAGATACTTGACACTTGGGGGCTAATGTATACCGAAGCTTTCTAAATTATTAAGCCGGTCCTGGATATTAAGTCCCAAATACTTTGCAAGCAAAGATACTTGGCACTTGGGGGCTAATGTGTATCGCAAGTTAAAGGTATTGTGTTACATCCGGTTTAAATATTTTTCTTTAAGCCGGGCAAGTAGCTCTAACAATTTTTCTAAGTCTACAACATATTTATTCATAAGCAATAGACTTGGGGGCTGGTACAGTAAGTATGATTGAAAGTAAGGAAGCATAAGTCATACCTCAGATTTTTGCTGTATTTGCTTCACCATGTCAATTTCCAGGTCACGGCTGCTTTGCACCTGGTTGATATAGCCCGAGACGATCTATCCAATACTCAAATGAGTATAGTTGGTGATATCCATCTTGACCTTACGGCGTTCTAGCAACTCCTCTTTAGCCGAGCATTTGGCAAGGACGGTGGGCCTGGCCGGCTCAACGAATTGAGCCTTGAGAAATTCCACTTCTGGGTCAGCCGTTTTGACTGGGCTAGGTGCCTCCGGGTTAACAGAATCATCAGGAATATCTTCAGCAGGCGGGTCAGAAGTTGGTGCTGCAATGTCTTGAGCCGGCTCAGGCGGCGGTTGATGTGTGGAAGAGTCGGGAGCAGCTATACCCTATTCCAGTTCAGTCACCACGAGGGTTTGGGCCGGTTTATCCTTCTTGGTTTTCTTCCCGGGCTTAACCTGCACGCTGTGGGCAAAGCAGAGAAATAAGTAAAGAAACATGAAGAAAGAAAAACATAAGGTGAATAAATTGATATTACCCAGGGGCAGTCTTAAAAGCCGGCATGTTTGATTGCATGGATTCGCCGGATGAAGGAGAGGTATCCTGGTAATTGGAGTCAGAGGAATTGAGAGGTTGATGGATTAGACCCGCCAAAGGTAAAAAAGGGTATAAGTTGGAGATAACCTCAGTCCAACGCTTCCGGTTTGTGTCAGGCAAGCCGGAGGATAGATCTGCATCCTTGCTGGTCCGGGTCTGCCTCCGATTTTCAAATTGCTGTTGCTTCAAAAGAAAGTCAGGATCTTGATAAGCCAAAGGGTGTGAAAATCTTACTTTCCGGGTTACTCTTCGAATTTTCTGACGCGGCCGAAGCTCGGAGTCAGAGGAGATTATAATTACCTCTTCCTCGACAGGTTGGCTGTTGCCCGTGTCTTCCTGAAAGAAGGTTAATATCAGTAAGGTAGTGATAAAGGAGAAAGGGAAATTAAAAAGTTACCTCTTCCTCATTATCATCAGTATCATCAAGCTGAAACAACTCAGAAGTGATTGGCTTCCTTTTCCTTGAAGTGGTGGGCTTGGCGGTTTTCCTTTTGGCTCTCTTGGCCGCCCTGGCTTTCTTGGCCGCCTCATGATCATATTGGATTTTCCAGAAGTTATCATTTGCATGTAAAAGGTTATAAAGGGTTATGCGTAAGAATACAATATAACATGATAAAAAATAACCCGGCGGCTGGAAACTTACTGCAGGGGCCGGGTTCTTCTTGCAAAAAGGTAGTAAGCCGAAAGCGTTACTATTCACTGTGCCCTCTTTCAACAAAGACTGAGTTGTAGCTTCCACTACGTCATCTGGTAAGTCGTCAGGACTATGAAGCGGAGGGTCATCTTTCTCGCCTGAATAATTACACATTAAGTCGGGGCGACGGCTTAACGGAATTATTCTCCAAGCAACCCAGAATCGGACCAGGTCAATGACATCTAAGCCGTTCCTTAAAAGAGCTTTAATCTTCTTGATCTTGGGGGTGAGTGGCAAACGTTCAATAGCAATCAACTTATCCGGCAGCGGGTGAGTAGGTTCAAGGCGCAATGCACGAAAGCTGGGCAGCGGGTTTTCACTAGCCGGAGAAGTATCTTGGCAGTAGAACCATGTCTGGTTCCAGTCCTTTGTATGACTTGGCAATTCAGCATAAGGGAACAGGCAGTCTCTCTACCTTTGAATCGATATGCCACCAAGCTCCAGACTGGGCCCGCTGGCCCGCTCATTCTACCGGTTCAAATAGAACAATTCCCTGATGTATTGGAAGTTGCAGATATTTGACACGGAATTGGGCCCGATGTCTTGAGGTCTTAAGTCAAAGAAGTGCAACACGTCTCTAAAGAATTTTGAACCGGGCGGAGCAAATCCCCGGCTCATGTGATCGGTAAAAATGATCACCTCCCCTTCCTTGGGTTGAGGTTTCTCTTCAGACGGGTCAGGAGCACGCTAAGACATGACATCCTTCTTGGGCAGATGGCCAGACTTTACAAACTCGGACAGTTTGCTCTCCGTAACAATGGATGGGACCCAGTTGCAGGTAACCAGAGGTTTAATAGCTTTGCGTGCCATTGGGTAAATTGAAGCCTACAACAAGATAAAGTAAATTTTTCTGGTTTATTATAACCCGGAGAATAAACATTATCGGGTTGTTTAAGATGGCGGCTTAAGAAGGGGCCTAATGACATACAAGTAACTATGTGATATGTTTAACAGTTGCAGGTACTAAAAATGATTAAGGTTTTCTTAAGTCGCCAGAGGCAAGCGGTGCTGATGGCCGGTATTATCTTAAACCGGTTACACGGACTACTATGGCTGAAACAGAGTCAACAGACACAGTTTTTGGCTAAGTGTGGAGCAAACAGGTTTCACAAATTGCAATTATTATTTTGGATCAAACGATGCTCTGTAAAGGAAAAATTTCTAGACCTAAAACAGTACAGGGAAGTTCATATACTCAAGGAGGGCTTCCAAAACAAGGAAATGAGATCTGTTTTCATACAGAATAAGCACACAACATCCTCCGTGGCAGTTCTATGTGGTTTTTACGATCTGAACAAGGTATTAGAGGTAAGAACTAATGGAGGTTGCGTCGGGCGACGATGAACATCGACGAACTCAAGACAGTACTAATGCAGATCTGAGAAAGGGGGGAAAGAGAACTCACCGATGTGGAAGAACTGCGGAGGGTTGCCGTTGTTCTCTGGTTAAAAAACAGGGTGATGCAGCGGCCTGAGATGGTGAAGACAAGGTTTCCGATGGTGGCGGCGGCGGAGCTCGAGCGGCAGAAGAGGGAGTGCGAGGAAGAAGACGACCGGAGGAAATGAAAAAGACCTAGGTCGCGCCTATTTATAAGGAGGACCGACTAAGACGGCGCGAGAAATGAGCAGACCAATACATCATTATCCAGCGGCCCCGACGCCTCGATTTTCAGGAGGGTCAGTGAAGGCAAAGATGTGTTGAAGATATGATGAATTAAAATATAAGTTTTATTGAAGATGACATCACGATGATTTAACACGAAGCCAGAGGATGACATCATGGCGGGGTTACAATTTTCACGCAAGACAGAAGACTAAAGGCCAGTTCATAAGGTTTTCAAAGATTGACATGAACCGGTTCAAATCAATCTGGGGCCTAATGTTGGGGATATGACTATTTGTGTAAGCCATCCAGGAGAGGCCGGGTTACGCAAATAGAGGTTCATCAGAAGCCCAAGACCAAGGCATGAAGATGGCGGTTCACTAAAAGGTTTAAAGGCCCACAGGCGACTCTGAGGCCCGTAAAGATAAACCGCCATGATGGTATAACTTGTACCGTAAGGTAGAAGTAACTAGTCGCCGAGCCGGACACTGTTTATGAGCCGTCCGGGACTCTGTAGGCCGCAGGGCGTCAACCCGTGTATATAAGGGGACGACCGCCAGCGGCTTAGGGCGAGAAACAACTGATCCAGAGCCAGGCATAGCGTATCTCACTCCCTGGTCATCGAAACCTCAAGCAATTCCAACCCAACTAGACGTAGGCCTTCCTTCACCGTAAGGGGCTGAACTAGTATAAACCTCGCGTGTCCTTGTCCCGATTAACCCCTTTAAGCTTCCTAGTTGCGATGGCTCCACGACTAAGTCCTTGCAAAAGGACATCTGCCGTGACAATTCCACGACAGTAAGTGTGAGAGTTTGAGCCAGAACCAAGTAGGAAACCTTCATGAGATTTAAGAGCCAATTTAGAATGACGATGCTTATCAAGAATGTAGCACTTTGAGCCGAATACTCGAAAGTATCCAACTTGGGGTTTGTTACCGGTGAGGAGCTCGTATGCCGTCTTGCCGAGTAGCTTGTGAAGATACAAGCGATTTGTTGCATGACAAGCTGTCTCAACCGCTTCCGCCCAAAAGTGCTTTGGCGTTTTGTACTCATCAAGCATCGTTCTTGCCATCTCGATAAGAGTCCGGTTCTTCCTTTCAACAACTCCATTTTGTTGAGGTGTGTACGTAGCCGAGAACTCGTGTGAAATCCCTTCTTCGTCAAGAAAGGTGTCCACATTTGCGTTCTTGAACTCCGTTTTGTTGTCGCTCCGAACCTTCTTGATCTTCACGTCAAACTGATTTTGGGCCTTCCTAGCGAAGTTTTTGAAGATCTTTTGGACCTACGATTTGTCATCAAGAAAGAACACCTACGTAAATCTTGAAAAATCATCAACTATGACTAGACCAAATGAGTTACCACCGAGACTCTTGTAGGCATTTGGACCAAAGAGATCCACGTGAAGTAGCTCGAGTGGTCTTCTTGTGGTCATGATGTTCTTTGCGCGGTGACTTCCTCCAACTTGTTTTCCTGCTTGACAAGCACTACAAAGTCTATCCTTGTCAAATATGACATCTTTTATTCCAAGGATATGATCACCTTTAATAAGCTTATCAAGATTTCGCATACCAACATGACCTAGTCTTCTATGCCACAACCAGCCTTTAGAAGATTTGGCAATTAAGAAAGTTTTAGGTTGAGCCTTTTTAGTGAAATCAACAATGTAAAGATCTCCTCTACGTATACAGGTAAAGACCACTTTATGATTATTTCTACGAAACACTTGGCAGTCTACTTCAGTAAATAGGACATTGAAACCGAAATCAGCAAGTCTAGATACTGAAAGTAAGTTGTAGCCAAGAGATTCAACGAGCATGACATTTTGTATGGAGCTATCATGTGAGATGGCCACCTTACCAAGGCCAACCACCTTACCCTTTGAATTATCACCAAAAGTGACATACTTTCAAGGGCCGTCATTTTCAGCAAGCTCACGGAACATGTCTTTATCTTCGGTCATATGATCAGTACATCCACTATCAAGGACCCATTCCTTTCCTCCAGCCATGTAGCCGCGAAGATTTGCCATAAGACCAAAGTGTCTCATCGCGTCATCGAGATCATAGTCATTATCATCATCATCATCATCATCATCATCCTCATCCGAGTATTCATGTTCAACATCATCTTGTGATTGATCAATTCCTAGAGAGGGCAATTCATTAGATAAATGATCATTTCTATAGTTATCTTTATGAATTCTAATAGCTCTGGAAATGATATTGCTAATGATTCGAACATCTCCTTTGGCACTCGTAAGATCAGTAAACTCAAATAAGCAGTCACCAAATTTGGGATCATTGGAACTCATCTTAATCAAAGCAATAGACTTATGGAGGATTTCATCTAGATCTTTCAAGGAGTAATTAGGAAAGAGTTCCTCAAGGAATTTCCATGTGGTGTAGGCACACTTAAGAGTCGGCAAACATCCAATCAAGTTTCTAGGCAAGCCTCTAGTGATAGGATTAACAGGTCTAAGATTGCGAATCATGTCAATATCTTCATCTAGGGTAGGGTGCAAAGGATCAACATGAGGTGCACAAGGGCTAGTAATGTACTTGTTCAAATGATATTCATTGAAAATCTCAAGCATTTCATTTTTTCACTCATGAAAATACTCTCCATCAAGAATAGGCACTCTATGTCTAAGACTCCCCAAAGTAGACACATCCATCTTCCTCCAATGGTGTTTAAACCAAGGCAATGGAGACCAAGGCTCTGATACCAATTGAAAGGATCGAGAAGAGGTGTCTAGAGGGGGGGGGTGATTAGACACTAAGTGCCAAAAGTTGTAGTTTTCAATATTCTTAAGTTTAAGTGGAGTTTAAGAACAAGTTTAACAAACACAATACATACCAAGCAAGCATGCAATGAGTATATGAGCAGCGGAAAGTAAAGCATGCAACTGGCAAGAATGTAAAGAGAAGGGTTTGGAGTATTCAAACGCAATTGGAGACACGAATGTTTTTGTCGTGGTTCCGATAGGTGGTGCTATCGTAGATCCACGTTGATGGAGACTTCAACCCACGGAGGGTAACGGTTGCGCGAGTCCACAGAGGGCTCCACCCACGAAGGGTCCACGAAGAAGCAACCTTGTCTATTCCATCACGGTCGTCGCTCACGAAGGACTTGCCTCACTAGCGGTAGATCTTCATGAAGTAGGCGATCTCCTTGCCCTTACAAACTCCTTGGTTCAACTCCACAATCTTGTCGGAGGCTCCCAAGTGACACCTATCCAATCTAGGAGACACCACACTCCAAGAAGTAACAAATGGTGTGTTGATGATGAACTCCTTGCTCTTGTGCTTCAAATGATAGTCTCCCCAACACTCAACTCTCTCTCACAGGATTTGGATTTTGTGGAAAGAAGATTTGAGTGGAAAGCAACTTGGGAAGGCTAGAGATCAAGATTCATATGGTTGGAATGGAATATCTTGACCTCAACACAAGTGTAGGTGGTTCTCTCTCAGAAAATGTGTATTGGAAGTGTAGGTATGTTCTGATGGCTCTCTCCACGAATGAAGAGTGGGTGGAGGGGTATATATAGCCTCCACACAAAATCTAACCGTTAAACTCAATTTACCAATCTCGGTGAGACCGAATGGAAAAACTCGGTAGGACCGATTTAGTAAACCTAGTGACCATTAAGGTTTTCGGTGGGACCGACTAGTTCAACTCGGTGGAACCGATGTGCTAGGGTTAGGGTAAAACCAAAACTCATTTTGACCGATTTACTCAAACTCGGTGGGACCGATTTGGGTAATAAGCAAAACAAAGAGTTGGCCAAGAAAACTCGGTGGGGCCGATTGCATATCTCGGTGGGACCGAAAATATTGCAACAGGTAACAGAGAGTTTGCAAGCCCATCTCGGTGAGACCGAGATCCCATCGGTCAGACCGAACTGATTAGGATTTCTGGCAGTGGCTATGTTAACTGAACTCGGTGGCTCCGGATAGAAAGAATCGGTGGGGCCGAGTTTGACTTTTGGTTTAGGTCAAATGTGGATGTGGGAAGGTAGTTGAGGGTTTTGGAGCATATCACTAAGCACTTTGAGCAAGCAAGCCATTAAGCAACACCTCATCCCCTCTTGATAGTATTGGCTTTTCCTATAGACTCAATGTGATCTTGGATCACTAAAATAGAAAATGTAGAGTCTTGATCTTGAAGCTTGAGCCAATCCTTTGTCCTTAGCATCTTGAAGGGGTTCCACATCCTCTAGTCCATGCCAGTCCATTGTTAAACTTATATGAAACATACTAGGTAAAAGTGTTAGTCCAACAAGAGATATGTTGACATTAATTACCAAAACCACCCAGGGAGCACTTGTGCTTTCAGTCTCCGTATCGTTTCTATCCGTGCAATCAAAAGCACACACCTCAGTTTTAGTACAACTGCGCAAAATGAGATGGCTATCCCTCGCTGCCATCGTCTAACCTCCCGTCTTCAAGGTATCCCTACATTGGTAGTAACTAAGGTAGAATGACCAACGCAATCTAAAAGAAGCTGATTCGTATGTTTTACTTCCTGATTGCAGTGCAGGGATGAGCGAAAACAACTGCATCCTACTCCAGAATGCACTTTCTACCAGTTCATCCATGGACCAAGGACTAGCTGGCACGACTGCACGGTGGTTTTTTGGACAGGTGCTCCGACAAGAGGCATTGTGGTCTGCTTATTTCTGCAAATAGCGGTGCTTAAATTTAGTGGAATGCACAAGCATTTCAGCTAGTCAGTACACTGCATGGTTCAGTTCAGAATTCCAGCTGAGACCACAATTATAATTGGTTATTCTGGAATGAGAGAACCTAACCCTGAATGGTGGCAACAATAAAAAACCAGAGTGAACTCCAGGAAATTTAAGCCTGTCGGGAGGCCCTTTGCTTAGAGAGAAGCCTTGCTTGTTTTTTTCCTGATTTGTAAACCTTCTCACAACTTTGTCTTTTGCTGTGAACTAGTATATGTTTGTTATGTTCTATGAATCATTGAGATGTATAAAATTGCTTAACTTAAGCTTTTCAAGTTTTTTATGAAGACGAGTTTAATGTGAGTGTTCCACATGAGCACTGGACTAGCGTGTGAACGTTTGGAATTTATTACATTGTGGCCTCAATTAACTACATGAACCACTGTAACAAGATACATAGTTGCTTAGATGTCAGACAACAGATTGTTGATTGTTAGCTGGTCGATAGCCTAGTGTTGAAGCGAGCTGAGCCAATGTGACGTGTTTTGCACAACTTCTTACAAGTGGGGTAGCACCAATAGTGTTTACAAGTACTTATGTATACGTCGGCGCACGGTTCTCGAACGAGTGCTCTATTTCATCGAAACACACAATGCTCATATGATAAACCATGACAACTTATGTCTTACCATGCCATATTCATGAAAAAACTAGTGAGGACGCATCTGTTTCGGCAACGATTACAATGGTTCTCACGTGATTCACGGGCACCCAAAAGTAGCAGCAGTTCCCATAGATGGATTCAAATAGAGTACTAGCCCCAGAGGGGTCGATAGCAGGAAAGGTTCAGATAATTAGACACAATCCAAACTACTATTAAACACTAGCTGGGGAAACTATTTCATGCCTCGATCTAATTTGGGCTGGACACAAGACGGACCTTGCCATGAACATCATCGAGGACGTCCCGCAGCAGCTCAATCCTGTGAACCTTCATGAAGACAACCTTGTGGCCTTGCCACTGATAAACTTGTTTGTGGAGGCATGCCACGTCATCTTCCTGCGTAAGCTTGACAAGAACAGTATTCCTCACAAACGAAGGAGTAGCTTTGAACTTCTTGTGCTTCAGTACACCCTGGACAACACGCCTGACAACAGTGAGGCTGGAATACAACTCTTCATTGGTATAACCGCAAATGGCTTCCAGGATCCAATAGCAAGAACTCTGTTTTCCCAATGCGTATATTCAGGTCATCCGCCTCATAGCGAGTGACATGTACAACCACACCATCCTTGTCTGCATCAGGGCTCTTATTGAACAGAAACAAATTCTGAATTACTTTTCAGTATAAGAAACACAAGTTATTTAAACCACTACGTATACCATGGCATCGAAGCTAATAAAATTTTGCATTATTAATCACCACATACTTCCTTTTCTAAAAAAATCACCACATACTTAGATGAAAAACCACAACCAAGATCGGCAAAGAAGGAAATCACCTTGGGCAACGCTCA
>NC_041384.1:335445616-335467221 GCF_002162155.2 Triticum dicoccoides
GGGGGGGGGGGGACACATCCTCGAAGGGGGGAAACTGCTCCTGCAGTGCCACGAGGGCTGTAACCTCAAACAGGGCGTTGACCATCTCAATATCTGGGGTCGCCTCGGTGGTTGCCTCCATCTTCTTGGAGCTCTCTGTCTCATGGGGATCAGCCTCCCACGTCTGCTCCAATATCGGTAGATCTTTTCCTGGTTCTCCTTGGTCCATCATGAAACTGATGAATACTAGGAGACCACTGAAAGGAAAACACAATCGCAATGACAATGAAACAAAAAAGAGAGTGAGGATCGGTTACTGCTTTGCAAAAGTTCTTTTTTTCCTCTGAACGAAAATATACCAACATCACGGATCCGCTTACCTTCCCTTCGTTCGGAGAGAAGAACAGTGGCAGATGCAAGTGTTGCCTTTCTTGAAGACGGTGAGGGAGAAGGGGATTCAGCGAAGAGTGAAATGATGGTTGCTTCGTCCGTCAAACTTAGACTGCGGGGAGGTGGGGTTTTGTGATACGACGGCTTGTTACTGCCGTGCTACGACCGGGGTGACTCTTTGCCTGCATACTGCCTTCTCATTTGGTGGATGGCATTTGGGCCCGTGCGCTGCATGGCCCACATGTCGGTGAACAAAAGTATAACGACATTCAGTAGAGGGAGACGTTTCAATGACCTAGAAGGAGCCAGAAGCGGTAGAGTGTCTCCACTGTACTAGTAGTAATTGTTTTTCTGGGTAGCCGTAGAGTGTCTCCACTGTACTAGTAGTAATTTTTTCTCGGGTCTCAAGACAAAACAGCCCATCCACACTATTAAATAGTAAAATCAATTCAGAAGCCCATATATTTACTGAATGAGAGGCGCTACCCACACCCAGCACACGCCCCCCAAAAAAACCTGGGTGCTCTTCTTCCTCCTCGCTCCCACCCACCTCACGTCAGCTCGCTCCACTCGTACCCCCAAATTCCTCACCTCACTCCTACAGAAAACCCCATATCCCCTTCTTCCTCACTCCTACAGAAAATCCCCAGCTCCCCTTCTTCTTTGCTCGCACTACATCTAGGCTCGTCATTCGTTACTCTGCTCAAATCCATGAGCGCACGCGACGCCCTCGAGGAAAATGGAGTCAGCTGACCCCACGCCAAGAAGATGGGGCTCCCGCCAGCGACGACGCCTGTTGTAGATCCCGCACCCGGTAGCGCGGGGAGAAGCGGCGACCCCGCCCCCACCGGATCCCAGGAACCCATAGAATCTCCGGTGGACCGCATCAGCGATCTCCCGGATGCCATCCTTGGGGAGATCATCTTGGTTCTCCCCACCAAGGATTGCTGCCGCACCCAAGTCCTCTCAATTTGGTGGCGCCCTATATGGCGTGCCGTTCCCCTTAATCTCGACTGTCGTCAGCTATCTCTCTTCAATGATTTTGAAATCCCCAGAGCCATCATCTCCTCCCACCAGGGCTCCGTTCAAAGCCTCTGCATCCCGTCATGCTACCTGAGCAAGCATACCATGCCTTGCATGGTGGACGCATGGCTGGAATCCCCTGAATTCACAGAACTACAGCTGCTTGAGTTCTACTATTCCCCTGGAAATCACATACCACATACCGAACGCCATGAACTTGTGCCCTCAGCACCGATGTCCATCTCGGGGTTTTCGTCCTCTCTCCACATCGCCACCTTTGTGCAGTGCTACCTACCAGACAATCTGGTACTAAACCTTCAACTCCCATTTCTAAATAAACTTTCACTTGTGCGGGTTCATATATCGGAGGCCTCATTGCAAGCATCATCCACTCCAGTTGCCCTGCGCTGGAGTGCTTGGTGCTTGTTTTCATAGTTAGAATCGGTTGTCTCCAAATAAAGTTGCCTAACCTTGTATGAATTGGAATTTCTTTTGACGGAAGGTAGCTCATAATTCAAGATGCCCCTTCACTTCAAAGGTTGATCCTTGATTCTAGTTATTCACCGTTGCAAATAACCGTGCTCTCTGCGCCTAAACTGGAGACCTCGGGTGTAATACATGATCTCTGTGCTCATTTCAATATGGTGTTTGGCTCCATAGTTCTTCAGGTACTTTATATTATCATCTACACCTGTAACCATAAGCTGCATTTTAAATTTTTGCGCATAATTTATATATCATCTTGGAGTACACATTTTGTACTAATATTATGTTCTATGCTCAATGAAGAGTTTCTCCATGGATGGCCTATCAATGGTGTTGAATTCTGTCAAGATCTTATATATCCAAATGAATAGTTTTGATCTGAACAAGATTATTGGCTTGCTGCAATGCTTTCCATGTCTGGAGAAGTTGTATATAAAGGTGATAATTTCACGCACATTGGAAGCCCGCATATAGTGTACTAGAATTAACCGTTCAGCTGTTGCTCTTTCGACACCCTTCTTTTAGACCTTAACTGTTTTCAATCTTCATGTCTATTTAGGCAATAGGACGGGGTAAGAAAGTTATAACCAATCAGTGGATTCGTAAGCATCGGGATTTTCTCACTTCTCATGAGATTCGATTGAAGACAATAATGCTAGAACGATATGTAGCCAACCGTGCAAACACAAGATTTTTCACATTCTTCCTGCTGAATGCGAGGTTACTATTGTCCATCAGGCTTAAGTTTATCAGCAGCATGGTTTTGATGGATGGGTATGTCGAAGAGCAAAAAAAGGAGTTTTAGGTGGGCAAAAGAGCTTCTGAACGTGTCGGGCTTCTATTTACAACATATTGTGGTCATAATCCAGTAAATTTTATGACCCAGGATGTTCATTCTATGGACCTGACCGATCCATTTGACTGTGACTGCAGAAAACAGTGCTGGAGTTAGATGTTGTTGCCCTTTTCAATCTCATTTTTTTGTAAACCTGATGAACAATTAACCCTCGTGCTTTTGTACAGTTTGTAAGCTGGAGTTAGATGTTCCTGCCCTTTTCAACTCGGCTGTGACTGTCATATTTTCTTTGAAACAAGGCAAATGGCTTGCCATTCGTTTAATTTAGAGTGAAACATTGGTACAAATCCAAACCAAGGGAAATAACATCACTCTTGCCGGCTACTTGAGCTCACTATGCTTTACAGAAGCCAAGTGATTAGCCCCCACTAGCACCCACAAACTTATTTTGAACTAGCACATCAAATGGGCTGTAAATTTTCATAGGAAAGGATGCATG
The DNA here is from genome assembly GCF_002162155.2 of Triticum dicoccoides. Lineage (NCBI taxonomy): Eukaryota > Viridiplantae > Streptophyta > Magnoliopsida > Poales > Poaceae > Triticum > Triticum dicoccoides. The sequence goes on from NC_041384.1 coordinate 335,448,790, forward strand.
ACCATGACAGATTTGGATTCTGACATTTGGGACCCGCAAGGAAATAGCCTATCCAAGGTGGTGTCGACTTACTAGCCAGTTAACAAACGATTCTGCCTACCAGCCGTTGGATTGACATCCAACATATGTCGTGTATCTTCTATCTCTTGTCTTCTTCTTCCTCCAATCACCCAAACCAAACCACCCCATCGGCTCCGCCTGCTCCTGCCTACCATGGCTGGCTGCGCCCTCCGCTGCCCTACCGTACATACCCTCCAACGTTGGCCAGTCCCTCCCTCTATTCCCCCACACGTCCTGTTATTCTCCGGCGACGTCAGCCCCAACACGCACCCGCGCCCGAACTAGTCAACCCTTGTAGTCCCCTCCGCCTGCGACTGGACTGGCGCATCTTCAACTGCTCCTGTTCGTTTCGTCCGAGGCCTCGTCATCGTCCTCCGCCTAGCGGCCTTGGTTCGCTCGCCGTGCGCGGTGCGCCGCCCTCTTGCGTTGTCAACATCGTCAACAACCGAGAGGAACAAGGAGATGAATGTACGTTGAGAGGATGATAGTAGGGACCCACCAGTTTCATGGCAGTACGCAAGCAAGTGCCTCTATAGTACAATCCCAAAAATATGGTTCCTCCTAATGGTTGGACATCTGGGGCTCACGCCATTGTCAACGTAGTCAATAAACGAGAGAATTACACTACAAGCGGCTGACACCAGGGACCCAGCAAGTCGCACAGTTTTTTTGAGGAACAAGCAGTTGTTATTTATACTAGTTTTAGCTACGGATCAGGGTAACAACGGGGCTGTGCTGGGGCTGTGGCCCGTCTAGCCAGGGTTTTATTTATGTTTACCACATCATAAGCCCAGTCGTGTTTTTTTCTTGCTGAAAATGGCTAGCCCAGTTCTATTTTTTTAAAGAAATACCCAAACAAGGCCTACTTGCTTTATCGGCCCTGCTGGGCTGCAAATCTTTCAAGACGAGGAGAGTTTCATTCGGTTTGCCCAAAAATGGGCTGTACATTTTTAAAACACATCAAATCAGGAATTAGTTTCAATTTTTTTCATTACAAGATCTTAAATTCCATTGATTTTTATGCATGGACAATTATTTGGATATTATATTTATATAAATTATTTTTCAAAATAGTTTGAATGTGAATTGATATTTCTGGATCAAAAACAGTTGACCGCACGAAAATATGCAAAATTTTGTATACTTTTTAACCGTGGCCACAATATGGGGTGTGATGCTAACAAAAAGAAGATGGGCTCCAAAAAATTTCTTAATAATTAGCAAATGGGCTGTACATTATTAGAAATAACGGCAGATGGGCTGTATGCTGTTTTCCACAGATTTGAGGCTGACTTGTGCGCCTACTACAGGTTGACGCATATGCTTTCATAAAAAAAGGTTGACGCACACGCAACGCCCTGTCAACTTAGTCAACGCACGAGAGCAATGACTGTTGGATGTCCATCCAACGGTTGTCGTGCTTCTTCAATCTCTGCTCTTCATGCTCAAGCCGCTCAAACAAGCGGCGGCGGGACTGCCTGCTCCCTCCTCCCATGGTCGGCTATGCTGCCGCGCAGGCCTCAAGGCCCCACTGTACTCCCATCGCTGGCCTAGCCATCCCTCTACTCACCTACACATGTTGTTATTCTCCAGCGACGGCAGACGAACCAGTAAACTCTCGTACTCCTCCGCATGGGAAACAATTGCCGAGTATTCCCTGGCTCCGTGTCGTTCCCTTCCTAGGCCTCGCCCTCGTCCACCGCCCTTGTGCTCTCGGCGCGACCTGGTCAACATGGTCTATGAACGACATCCATCGGAAGTGGACTGTACATGGAGAGTCTGATAGCTGGGTCCACGGCCGCACGCAAGGAAATGCCTCCTTATTACGCGCAAAATAATGATTCCTCCACCTGATAGCTAGGACCCACAGGAAGGGCCTCTGTATTTCGCGAAAAAAACGTTCCCCCCGCTGACAGGTCGGACCCACCAGCTATATCTTTGCACGCAAGGAAGTGCCTCCTTATTATGACCAAAAAATGAATACCCCCCTGCTAGCTAGGACCCACCATATTGTTGGGCTGACTTGTGGGCCTACTAAGTTGACAGGGACGAAGAGCTTTGTCAACTTAGTCAATACTCCAGTGACCGTATGATGTCCATCCAACGTCCATAGTGCTTCTTCAACCTGTGGTATTCTTGCTCCAGCCGCCCAAAGTAGCGTCGGTCGTGCCGCCTGCTCATGCCTCCCGTGGCAGGCTGTGCTACCGCGGAAGCCTCACCGCCCTCATACTACTGCCACCACTGGCCAGGCCATCCCTCCACTCACCCACACCCCCTGTTATTCTGCGGCGACGGCAGCCTCACACCGCAGCCGAACCAGTGAACGCTCGTACTCCTCTCCGCGTGGGCATCCACTGCCGCGTCTTGCACAGCTCCGCGTCGTTCCCTTCCTAGGCCTTGCCGTCGTCCACCACCGTGGTGCTCTCGGCGCGGTATGGTCAATGTGGCCAATGACCGACTTCCATCGGAAGAGTATTGTACGTGGAGAGGCTGACAGCTGGGTCCACGGCAGCCGCAAGGAAGTGCCTCCTTATTACGCGGAAAATAATTATTCCTCCAGCTGATAGCGGCGACACACCGGACGGGCCACCAGTATTTTGCGAAAAAAATCGTTTCCCCTGACTGCTGGGACCCACCGGACAGGCCACCGTATTTCGCGAAAAAAACGTTCCCCTCGCTGTTAGCTCGGACCCACCGGAAGTGCCTCCTTATTGTGCACAAAAAATGAATACTCCCCCGGCTAGCTAGGACCCACCTTGCTGGGAGGCTGACTTGTGGGCCTACTAAGTTGACGGGGACGAAGGGGTTTGTCAACTTAGTCAATATGAACGAGTCTAGCTCCAGTGACCGTACGATGTCCATCCAACGGTCATAGTGCTTCTTCAACCTCTGGTCTTCTTGCTCCAGCCGCCCAAAGCAGCGCCAGTCATGCCGCATGCTCCTGCCTCCCGTGGCCGGCTTTGCTGCCACAGAGTCCTCACCGCCCCTACTATTCCCACCGCTGGCCTAGCCCTGCGGCGACGGCATCCTCACACCGCAGCCGAACCAGTGACCCCTTGTAGTCCTCTCCGCGCGGGCTTCCACTGCCGCTTCATCCCCTTCCTAAGCCTCGCCGTCGTCCACCGCCATGGTGCTCTCCGCGCGGCGTGGTCAACGTGGTCAAGGAACGACTTCCATCGGAAGAGTACTGTACGTGGAGAGGCTGATAGCTGGGTCCACGGCCACAGACCAGTTTTTTTGTGATTTGCCAAGTAAGTCGCTTTGTCAAGCCTATTGGGCTGCAAATCTTTCAAGATGAGGAGAGCTTTCATTCGGCTGGCCAAGAAAATGGCCCATCAGTAATGAGAAATGGGTTGTCCATTTTTAAAACACATCAAACCAGCAATTAGTTTGAAATATCTTTTTTTCATTTCAAGATTTTAAATTACATTAATTTTTATGTGTGGAGAATTTTTTGGATTTTATATTGATATACATTTAATTTTAAAATCAGTTTGAATGTGAGTCGAAATTTCGGGATTAAAAACAGTTCAAACCGCACCGAAATATGCAAAATTTCGTATAATTTTTTAACCGTTGCCACAATATGGGTTGTAATGCTAACAAAAAGAATATGGGCTCCAAAAAAAACCTTAAGAATTAGCAAATGGGCTGTAAATTATTAGAAATAATGGCAGATGGGCTGTATGCTATTTTCCACAGATTTGAGGCTTTCCTAAAAAAAGGTTGACGCACAAGCACTGACTATTGGATGTCCATCCAACGGCCGTCGTGCTTCTTCAATCTCTGCTCTTCCTGCTCCAGCCGCTCAAACAAGCACCGGCGGGACTGCCTGCTCCCTCCTCCTCGCGGCCAGCTATGCTGCCGTGCAGGCCTCATCGCCCGACCATACTCCCATCGCTGGCCTAGCCATCCCTCTACTCACCCACACCTGTTGTTATTCTCCGGCGACGGCAAATGAACCAGTAAACCCTCGTATAGTCGTACTCCCCTTCGTGTGGGAAACAACTGTCGAGTCTTCCCTGCCTCCGTGTCGTCCCCTTCCTAGGCTCGCCGTCGTCCACCGCCCTGGTGCTCTCGGCGCGGCATGGTCAACATGGTCAAGGAACGACTTCCATCGGACGTGGACTGTATGTGGAGAGGCTGATAGCTGGGTCCACGTCCGTAGCAAGGAAGTGCCTCCTTATTACGTGGAAAATAATGATTCCTCCACCTGACAGCTGGGACCCACCGTACGGGCCACTGTATTTCACGAAATAAACGTTTCCCCCTGACTGCTGGGACCCACCAGCTACATCTTCGCATGCAAGGAAGTGAGTCTTGAAAAAAAAATGATTCGCCCCCTGACTGCTGGGACCCATCAGCTGCATCTTCGCAGGCAAGGAAGTGCCTGACAGTCGGGACCCACCTGGTCGAAGCGTACGAAGCGTTGTCATTCTGGTCGCGAACGTGTACGTACATACTAGTCGATGTAGAGGCGCGCACGTGTCATAGTAGAGGCGCGCACGTGTCGTAGTAGAGGCGCTCACGTAGCATGTACACGTATGTACAGCGGCCATGGTGCATGAAAGAAAATACGGCCACGTACGTGTACATACGGGCGGGGTCTCGAACGCCTACTCGCGCATACGTACGACCAAGGCTCGTGTACATGGCTGGGTCGGAACGGAGAAACATCGTCGTCATCGTGTTCATGGGGAGGCAATAGAATGCGTCGTGTTCATGGGGAGGCAACGGAATGTGTCCTATTAATCAGGAGCCAACGGAACACGTGGGAGCCAATCGACTGGGTCGAAACGGAATGCGTGGTCGTGTTTATCGGGAGGGCTTGGACGGAACAGGCGATGGAAATGAGGCCTGGTGTACCGCACAACGGAGGAAACAGACCTCCTACGTTTGGAACGGGGTCCTGTTGATCGGGAGGGGTCTGGCGTACTGCAAAACGGAGGAAACGGACCTCCTACAGTCGACACGGGGGTCCTGTTCATCGGGAGGGGTGTGGCGTACCGCAAAACGGACGAAACGAACTTGTGTTGGAGCGCTACGGTCGAAACAAGGGTCCTCTTCATCGGGAGGGGTGTGGCGTACCGCAATACGGGACTCCACGGGATACTATTCATCTCCACCGTCGACCCCCTCTAGCCTCCACGAGCTACTGTTCATCCACCGTCGACCTCCTCCAGCCTCCACCTGCGACTGTTCATCCACGGGCTCCTGTTCATCCAGCCTCCACCGCGCGCTACTCCATCGGCTACTGTTCAACCAACCCTCTCCACGGGATCCTATTCAACCACCCCTCCACGGGCTACTGTTCATCCTGCCCTCCACCGTTTACTGTTCATCCTGCCCTCCACGGGGTGGTCCTGTTCATCCAGCCCTCCACGGGGTCCTGTTCATCCAGCCCCAACCGGCTCGATCGATCGGGGTTCTGTTCATCCGGAGGCAACACCACGGGGGCCTGTTCATCCACCCCCACCGGGAACTGTTCATCCACCCCCCCCCCACAACACTCACTGTTCATCCAGAGGCAGCATCGATCGGCTTTAGTTAGCAGCAGTAGCGAAAGAATTGCTCGATCGGGTTAAGTTAACAGCCATCGATCGATCGCTCGGGTTCAGTAACGCGTAGCCTACAGTGCAATCGCTTGGGTTCAGTTAGAGCCCAACGCCTCGCTCGGGTTCAGTTAGAGCCAACGCCTTGCACACACGCGCGTACGTGTACGAGAGAAACGCGCATCGCTCGGACCTCCCACCGTAACCGGGAACTCCCCGAAATTTCCTCGCCCTCGCTTCTACCATGGTTTTTCCCGTCATGGACGGCCCAAAGAATGTCATGCAGCTGCGTCTCCGGCCCACCCAGGACGAAAAGCCCATTTTCTGTCATGATTTTTTGTCATAGAAGTAGGAGCCCACCACATCTAGGATGATACCGGGTTTTGTCACAATTATCGTCATAGAAGTGTCATATGTATGACAGAAAAAATTTCGTTCGGCCCAAAATGTCACGGATGTGTCTTTTTTTTTGTAGTGGTATAATTTATCTCGTTGTTGATAGTCAGTGGGTAAGTCATGTCCATTGTGTTCCTAACAAGGGAGGTATTACTGTCGTTCCTAACGATAAAGATGAATTGATTCCGCAAAGAATTATTACAGGTTATAGGATGGTAATTGATTTCCGCAAATTAAATAAGGCTACTAAAAAGGATCATTACCCCTTACCTTTCATTGATCAAATGCTAGAAAGATTATCCAAGCATACACATTTTTGCTTTCTAAATGGTTATTCTGGTTTCTCTCAATTACCTGTGTCAGCCGATGATCAATCTAAGACCAATTTTACTTGCCCTTTCGGAACTTTTGCCTATAGACGTATGCCTTTTGGTTTATGTAATGCACCTGCTACCTTTCAAAGATGCATGATGGCTATATTTTCTGATTTTTGTGAAAAGATATGTGAGTTCTCATCGATGATTTCTCCGTTTATGGATCCTCTTTTGACGATTGCTTAAGCAACCTTGATCGAGTTTTGCAGAGATGTGAAGAAACAAAGCTTGTCTTGAATGGGGAGAAATGCCACTTTATGGTTAATGAAGGTATTGTCTTGGGGCACAAAATTTCTGAAAGGGGCCTTGAAGTTGATACAGCTAAAGTTGATGCTATTGAAAAGATGCCGTGTCCCAAGGACATCAAAGGTATAAGAAGTTTCCTTGGTCATGCCTGTTTTTATAGGAGGTTCATTAAGTACTTCACAAAAATTTCTCGACCTCTGACTAATTTATTGCAAAAAGATATACCGTTCGTCTTTGATAATGATTGTGTAGAAGCATTTGAAATACTTAAAAAAGCATTGATCTCTGCACCTATTGTTCATCCACCTGATTTTAATTTACCTTTTGAAATTATGTGTGATGCTAGTGATTATGCTGTAGGTGTTGTTCTAGGGCAAAGAGTTGATAAGAAATTAAATGTTATTCAATATGCTAGTAAAACTCTAGACAATGCCCAGAGAAATTATGCTACAACTAAAAAGGAATTCTTAGCAGTTGTATTTGCTTGTGATAAGTTCAGACCTTATATTGTTGGTTCTAAAGTAACTATTCACACTGATTATGCTGCTATTAAATAGTTTATGGAAAAGAAAGATGCTAAACCTAGACTTAATAGATGGGTTCTCTTGCTACAAGAATTTGATTTGCATATTATTGATAGAAAGGGAGCTGTTGATTACGTTAGAGGAAGCTTCTACAAGGTTTATTCGGAATAGCTTCCTTTCTATAAGGTTGGAATAGCTTCTACAAGTGGGAATAGCTGCTGGAATAGGTTTATTTGGTGGAAGAATTTGATTTGCATATTATTGATAGAAAGGGAGTTGTTGCTGTTGATTACGTTATTAAGTGGGTAGAAGCTATTCCAACTAGTAGTGCTGATCATAACACCTCTATTAAGATGCTTAAAGAAGTTATTTTTCCGAGGTCTGGAGTCCCTAGATATCTAATGACTGATTGTGGTTCACATTTTATTAATGGTGCTTTTCGTAAAATGCTTGCTAAGTATGATGTTAATCATAGAATTGCATCTCCTTATCACCCACAGTCTAGTGGTCAAGTAGAATTGAGTAATAGAGAACTCAAATTAATTTTGCAAAAGACTGTTAATAGATCTAGAAAGAATTGGTCCAAGAAACTTGATGATGCATTATGGGCCTATAGAACTGCATATAAAAATCCTATGGGTATGTCTCCGTATAAAATGGTTTATGGAAAAGCATGTCACTTACCTCTCGAACTAGAACATAAGGCTTATTGGGCTATTAAAGAGCTCAATTATGATTTCAAACTTGCCGGTGAGAAAAGGTTATTTGACATTAGCTCACTTGATGAATGGAGAACCCAAGCCTATGAGAATGCCAAATTGATTAAAGAAAAGGTTAAAACATGGCACGACAAGAGGATACAATAGCGTGAGTTCAATGTAGGTGATTATGTATTGCTATACAACTCTCGTTTAAGATTTTTTGCAGGAAAGCTTCTCTCTAAATGGGAAGGTCCTTACGTTATCGAGGAGGTCTATCGTTCTGGTGCCATAAAAATTAACAACTTCGAAGGCAGAAATCTGAAGGTGGTGAACAGTCAAGGAATCAAACATTATATCTCAGGTAGTCCTATAAATGTTGAAACCAATGTTATTGAAACCGTAACCCCGGAGGAATACATAAGGGACACTTTCCGGAACGTTTCAGACTCCGAAAAGGAATAGGTATGTGGTACGGTAAGTAAACCGACTCCAAAACAGTTCTAATGGCAAACTTTCTCCGTTTTATAATATTTAGAAAAATAGAAAAATAAGAAGCAGTCCGGGAAGGACACGAGGGCTCCACGAGGGTGGTTGGCGCGCCCTACCCCCCTGGGCACGCCCCCTGCCTCGTGGGCACCTCGTGCGCTCTTTGGACTCCGTTTTCTTACACATTACATATTTTGGTCGGTAAAAATTCATTATATAATCTCCCAGAGGTTTTGACTCCCATATCACGCAATTATCCTCTGTTTGTGTTTCGAGCTATTGCTGCTGTAGATTAGAGCAAGATGTCTTCGCAAGGGTCAGTCTGGGAGAGCCGGGTGTCTCATCCAGCATCGAGATCAATGACAAACAGCAATGCTGAACACTTTGGGCCAGCAACGGAGGAAGAGATGGAGGCTGATTTGAAGAGGATAGATGCCATGGAGGAGGATCAAGAAGTCACTTCTCGCTTCCGAGATGGATGCACAATGGGGGAACTACAGAGATCGGCTATCCCAAACTCGGTTATCCCTTCCAATGTTAGATTTCTTTCTTATGAAAATATGAAATAGATTGTCACTTGTTCTCCCGCAGTTATGAAACACCCTTGGGTGCAAGGAGCTTTGGTTGTTACAGGAAAGCTTCGAAAGGAAATAATGGACCTCAAGCAGCAAGTCAATAAGCTCGAGGAGGAGAATCGTATTCTGAGGGGCATCATCGCCAAGAATATCACATCACCATCCCCGAAAAAAGAGATATAATCACATGGGTATGGGCACTCCCCTTGGCAACTGCCAAGCTTGGGGGAGTGCCCCGGTATCGTATCACCATCACTTTTATCTTTACCATTTTTCTTAGTTCAATCCTTTTGATAATATTTTGATCTAGTAGAATAAAAGTTTTTAGTATGATCTAGTTTTGAGTTTTGCTTTATGATCCCTCTATGTAATCGAGTTCGTGAGCTATATAATAAAGATTAGTGTTAAGTCAAGGGCTTGATGATTTTGCTATTATCTTGAGGGAATAAAATAAAAGGGAAGAAATAAAAAGAATAAAAGAGATCATATGGATCTTATGGACAGCTCACATAGAAAGAGTATGATGAATAAAAGTTGTTGAGAGTTGACAAACATAGTTTTGGTCATCATTGCAATTAATAGGAAGTAATAAAGAAAGAGAGGTCCTCACATATAAATATATTATCTTGGACATCTTTTATGATTGTGAGCACTCATTAAAATATGACATGCTAAAGAATTTGCGTTGGACAAGGAAGACAATGTAATGGGTTATGTTTTCTTACATCTGAGATAAATTATATTGTCATGGATCATCCAACATGATTGAGCTTGCCTTTCCCCCTCATGCTAGCCAAATTCTTTGCACCAAGTAGAGATACTACTTGTGCTTCCAAACACCCTTAAACCAGTTTTGCCATGAGAGTCCACCATACCTACCTATGGATTGAGTAAGATCCCTCAAGTAAGTTGTCATCGATGCAAGCAATAAAAAACTGCCCTCTAAATATGTATGACTTATTAGAGTGGGAGAAAATAAGCTTTATATGATCGTGTGATACGGAAGAAATAAAAGCGACGGACTGCATAATAAAGGTCCATATCACAAGTGGCAATATAAAGTGACGTTCTTTTGCATTAAGATTTTGTGCATCCAACCATAAAAGCGCATGACAACCTCTGCTTCCCTCTGCGAAGGGCCTATCTTTTACTTTTATCTCCTACCTTGCATAAGAGCAATGGTGATCTTCACCCTTCCTTTTACATTTTATCTTTTGGCAAGCACAACCTATTGGAAAGATCCTGGTATATATGGCTAATTGGATGTTAGTTTTCATGAACTATTATTGTTGACATTACCCTTGAGGTAAAACGTTGGGAGGCAAAACTATAAGCACCTATCTTTCTCTGTGTCCGATTAAAACTCCATACCCATAAGTATTGCGTGAGTGTTAGCAATTGTGAAAGACTATATGATAGTTGAGTATGTGGACTTGCTGAAAAGCTCTTACATTGACTCTTTCCTATGTTATGATAAATTGCAATTGCTCCAATGACTAAGATTATAGTTTGTTAGTTTTCAATGAAGTTTATGATTCATAGTTGAAATTGTGATTGAATTGTTACTCTAGCATAAGAGATCATATGACAAGAATTATATATGTTGCTGTTCTAAGAATGATCATGATGCCCTCATATCCGTATTTTATTTTTATCGACACCTCTATCTCTAAACATGTGGACATATTTTTCGATCTCGGTTTTCGCTTGAGGACAAGCGAGATCTAAGCTTGGGGAGTTGATACGTCCATTTTGCATCATGCTTTTATATCGATATTTATTGCATTATGGGCTGTTATTACACATTATGTCACAATACTTATGCTTATTGTCTCTTATTTTACAAGGTTTACATAACGAGGGAGAATGCCGACAGCTGGGATTCTAGGCTGGAGAAGAAGCAAATATTAGAGACCTATTCTGTAGAGATCCAAAAGTCCTGAAACTTCAGGAAGTCATTTTTAGAATATATAAAAAAATACTAAGCGCAAGAAGTTCCAGAGGGGGGCCACACCCTGGCCACAAGGGTGGGGGCGCGCCCCCCTGCCTCGTGGGCCCCTGGTGGCCCTCCGATGCCCATCTTCTGCTATATGGAGTCTTTCGTTGAGGAAAAAATCATAAGCAAGCTTTCGGGACGAGACTCCACCGCCACGAGGCGGACCCAATCTAGGGCTCCGGCAGAGCTATTCTGCCAGGGACACTTCCCTCCGGGAGGGGTAAATCATCGCCATCGTCATCACCAACGATCCTCTCATCGGGAGCGGGTCAATCTCCATCAACATCTTCACCAGCACCATCTCCTCTCAAACCCTAGTTCATCTCTTGTATCCAATTCTTGTCTCTAAGTCTAGGATTGGTACCTGTGGGTTGCTAGTAGTGTTGATTACTCCTTGTAGTTGATGCTAGTTGGTTTATTTGGTGGAAGATCATATGTTTAGATCCTCTATGCATATTAATGCCTCTCTGATTATGAACATGAATATGCTTTGTGAGTAGTTACGTTTGTTCCTGAGGACATGGGGGAAGTCTTGCTATTAGTAGTCATGTGAATTTAGTATTCATTCGATATTTTGATGAGATGTATGTTGTCTCTCCTCTAGTGGTGTTATGTGAACATCTACTACATGACACTTCACCATTATTTGGGCCTAGAGGAAGGCATTGGGAAGTAATAAGTAGATGATGGGTTGCTAGAGTGACAGAAGCTTTCGTAAGGGGCTGATTTGGATCCATATGTTTCATGCTATGGTTAGGTTTACCTTAATACTTTTGTTGTAGTTGTGGATGCTTGCAATAGAGGTTAATCATAAGTGGGATGCTTGTCCAAGTAAGGAAAACACCCAAGCACCGGTCCACCCACATATCAGATTATCAAAATACCGAACGTGAATCATATGATCGTGATGAAACCTAGCTTGACGATAATTCCCATGTGTCCTTGGGAGCGCTTTTCTCTATATAAGAATTTGTCCAGGCTTGTCCTTTGCTACAAAAAGGATTGGGCCACCTTGCTGCACTTTATTTACTTTTGTTACTTGTTGCTCATTACAAATTATCTTATCACAAAACTATCTATTACCTATAATTTCAATGCTTGCAGAGAATACCTTGCTGAAAACCGCTTATCATTTCCTTCTGCTCCTCGTTGGGTTCGACACTCTTACTTATCGAAAGGACTAGATAGATCCCCTATACTTGTGGGTCTTCACATACATGCGAAGTATTCTATGGTTTGGTAGATTAATTACCTCCACTCCATATGTATTCCCTAGCACACCAAGACACTGATTGATTTGTTCAAGGAGAAGAAGTTCCTTCCTAGAGCTAATCCGGACTTGTGTAAGGACTTTGATATCCTCGATGATGGTTCCTCACCTGAACTTTGGTAGTGTTTTATTATAAGACTACTATGTGGTCATGCTTGTCTAGGACAAAGTGTTCACATGTGTGTAGCAGAACCAGCTCTTGTTTTGGAGCTTACTACCGTAGTTCATTTCCTAAGAATCTCGCAACGTCATGTCGTCAATTTGTTTTGCAACCTTTCTTTTCAGACATGCTGAGTTTGAATCATCTCGCCACCAACCAGATCTGAATTTCAAGCGGATATGATGGTTGGGACATTTCAAAGACTTTGATCTTGGTTTTTCTGTATTCCCGATAAGTCAATGTACTGGTCATTTTGCTGAGTCAAGATATTATCCACTCCCCATGAGGATTTGACTTATTTTGGAAGTTGATCCTTATGGACCTTTGTGTTACCGAAGTCCGACCTTTACTGGATGACCATGTTGATGCCACTTTGAAGTATGATAGTGGTATCTTAAACATCAAGGAGTGCTAAATGTCTCTCGGTCGATAATCCAGATTTTGTTTCCTTGGCACTGCTAAGGTGAAATCTGAGAAAGTGTTGTCTTTCTTTGCATCTGCATCCTCCATAGCTATTCATCAGGGTAGTATGAAGTGTTGCAAGGATCTTTGACATGGGTGTTGGTAAAACATTGATGAATATGGAAATGCTCAAGTTCTTGAGAGCACGCTCGTTCACTGGGATATATCCTCGGCATCATTTGGAATGTGCCTTCCGTTGCCGAGTTGTTCTATAACTCCAGTTTCTTATCAACTAAGTATGCCATTCATTTAAATTCTTTCAAATGATCAATTGAAAATTTCCTTAGGCTGGTATGAAGAGTTCCAATGATCTTTATGTGAAAAGTAATTCTTTCTGCCACTTAAGGGAATACTTCTACAAGCCACCTACCCTAAGGTGCGCCATTATGGAATCATGGCAATTTAGCACCCCGCTACGTTGAAATGCATCCACCATCCTTTTAAGTGTGGGATTGTTGCCTACCAAATTGAACCCTTGTCATCTGCATGTTTCCATTGCTACTGATGTGTGTTTTGTGTCTCAACTCGAGAGATATTATTATGTCTCATTCCATGAGTTGATCGTAAGTTATTCGATCTTCAAGAAGATCGATTCCTATAGAGTCTCTTTCTGTCATCGTCATGCTGGATGAACATCTCGAAAGCAAAGACGTCAAGATCAATATGAAGCAGTTGGGGATGTGCCTACTCATTCATGTTTGTTTGTCATGCCTGCTATTGCTTAGAGTTGTGTCTGGTCTGATTCATCGGGGATGAATTGGAAAGGTGTGAACATGTCCTACTATTAAGAGCTAAGTGTGTGAACATGATTTGGTAAAGGTGGCGGTGAGAGGCCATGTAGGAGTACATGGTGGGTTGTCTCATTGAAACCGTCCTCAAGAACTGAGTTCTGTGTTTGTGATCCATGAATAGTTACTACCACACATTGGGTTCCAGTAACTTGACCCCTCTCGGCTTATTAACTGCCTTGATCTCTGTCCAGGAGTTGCAACTACTTTCTAGTGTTTGTAGGTTGTGTTAGTAGTCTACCAAGTGGCACCCGGTATAGGTGGGCTTGGGACAGACTAGGCACCGTGGCACGGTGTACCAAGCGTAGAACCATCCGTCGAGGTGGGCTTGGGAACCCTGCACACATCGTTTGGGGCCGTGAGCGACACGCCAGCCGGATCTCCTTGCGGATGGAACCCGAATAGGCGATAAACCTGTACTAGAGACTTGTGTTGTTAGTCAGGTCGTGGCTGACTCCCTCGCGGGGCTTCTGCTTGAAGGTTGCCGAGATACACGACGTGTACATGGTGGTAAGTGGCGAGAGATTGTGTGAAGAAGTACACCCCTGCAGGGTTAACATCATCTATTTGAATAGCTGCATCTATGGTAAAGGACTTCTGGGTTGCCTGTACAGTTCATAGACAAGTGAAAGCGGATACTCTAAAATGCGCAAGATAAGCGTGAGTGCTATGGATGGTGTTCTCGTAGGCAGACGGGAGCGGATCCATAGTGGTGTATTTATATGGTGAATATGTGGACTTGTGTGCGCCACCACAAAAGAGTTACCTGCAGTCGTTGTTCAGGATAGCCATCGAGTCAAAGCTGGCTTGCTACAGTTAAACTCCACCACCCCCTTTGTTGATACCGATGCATATGTAGCTAGTTCTGATGTAAGTCTTGCTGGGTACATTTGTACTCACGTTTTCTTAATTTATGTTTTTGCAGAGAGATTTCAGTCTCGCTAGTAGTTCCGCGTGGACTTCGATGTTTAGTTATTACCTCAGCTACGATCTTGTGCCCTCGGCAGGGTCTTGTAGATAGTCAGGCTTCTCAGCCTTTTTCTTTTATAGTTGTCTATACTCAGACAAGTTAAGCTTCCGCTTGTGTTTGTTGCTTGTATGCTCTATATGTTGGGTCATGAGACCCATGTTTGTAATACTTGGCTCCTCGGAGCCTAATGATAAATACTTTGAGTTGTAGAGTTTTGTTGTGATGCCATGTTGTATTTACACATATCGAGCATATTGCGTGTATGATTGAAATGCTTGGTATGTGTGGGATTCGACAACCTAGTTGTTATCCTTGGTAGCCTCTCTTATGGGGTAATGTAGTCTAGTGCTTGCTTCCACTGAGCAACGGTAGACTGCTACAGCCCGGTTTACCGGAGCACTACTAGCCAAGTTACTACTGCTCCGGAACACTTAGACTGGCCGGCATGTGATGCACTTCGTTCCTGTCTCTATCCCTTCGGGGAAATGTCACGCGGTGTCTTCCGGAGTCCTGCTAGCCTGATATAGCCTGGGTTCCTGGAGTCCTGTTAGCCCAGTTGCTACAGCCCATATTCACACGCTGATGACCGACACGTTCGATGATGGTTCATGTATGCCTGTCCCCGTAAGTTAGCGCCACTTTGGGTTCACGACTACTCATGTCGCCCCGAGTTCTCTGTCATATGGATACTAGCGACACTATCATATACGTGAGCCAGAAGGCGCAAACGGTCCCGGGCTAGGTAAGGTGGCACCCGTGGGAATACCGTGCGTGAGGCCACAAAGTGATACGTTGTGTTACATGCTACATCGGTGTGACTTAGAATCGGGGTCCTGACACCTATCTACACGCGCCAGCACGGCCGACGCCATCGTCAACAGTGGGCCATGGCACTACTGGAATCAGCTTCTTTGCCGTCCGCCATGGCGGACGGCAAAGGCATGGATCACGGACGGCAAACTTCTTTACCGTCCGCCAGCAGACGGCAAACTCTCCATCTAAACACGTGATAACAAAGGCCTTCTTTGCATCCGCTTCCTGGAAACATACGGCAAAGGGTTGTGCCGTCTGCCGTTGGTGGCCAGCAGACGGCAAAGATCATGGACGGCAGTGAGGCTGGATGAGAGCCGTTAGGGGTTAACGGCATGCTTTGCCATCAGCCAGCGGACGGCAAAGAGGCTAAGGTCTTTGCCATCCGCTGGCTGACAGCAAAGTGCTCAAAAATGCCAGTCCTAGGAATCACAGGTAGCTGCCACGTGGTATGTTTGCCGTCAGCTAGCTGACAGCAAAGAGCCTGTACAACCCTGTTTTTAATTTAATCATTTAATTTGACAGCAATTCACAGATATACATATATACACAACAAGCATATCCAACACACAAGTTTCATCATATATACATACATAACCAACACATATATAGTTCCATCCTTACATATTATAAAAGTTTCACATTCATCTAACACCGTTATCCATCCATCCATATAACAAGTTCCAACCATGCAAGTTCATTGATACAAAATAAAAGCACAAATGGAAAAGAAGCACTCCATCCATGCAAGCTTCTGTGAATTAAATCAAATCTGCAAAATGATAAACGAGATGTTAGAAGAAGAAGAAGAAAATGATGATGATGAAGAAGAAGACTATAAGAAGTAAGCATACTTATTATGTAAACTTGGTCATTTTGTGCTAACATAAGTAATTTTGGAGTTAACATATAGGAAACTAAGCATAACTTAGAGCTAAGTTATGTCATTTTGGAGAAGAAGAAGAAGAAGACTATAATCTTATTATGTAAACTTGGTCATTTTGTGCTAACATGAGTAATTTTGGAGCTAACCTATAGGAAACTAAGCATATTAGAGATAACTTAGCATATTAGAGCCAACTTAGGTAAAATGGAGCCAACCTAGCTAATTATGCCATCTTTAAGTGAACTAAGCATATTAGAGCTAACTTAGAGCTAACTTATGTCATTTTGGAGAAGAAGAAGAAGAAGTAGTAGTAGAAAAAGAAGACTATAAGCTTATTATGTAAACTTTGTCATTTCGTGCTAACATAAGTAATTTTGGAGCTAACCAATAGGAAACTAAGCATAGTAGAGATAACTTAGCATAGTAGAGATAACTTAGCATATTAGAGCTAACATAGGTAACTAAGCATGTTAGAGCTAACATAGGTAACTAAGCATACTAGAGCTAACTTATGTCATTTCGGAGGAAACAAAGCTAAGTATATATAGATCATTTTGGAGATCTGACATACCTGACATAGTTCAGTTCTCATTGTTCTTCTCCTTCTCCTTCCTCAGCCTGATGCGCCAAGAGCGGCGAGGCGGTGGAGGCAGTGGGATGTAGTCTTCTACTACAATTGGCATTGTCATGTCTCCCAGCTGTGGGATCGCCGGCGCCACCACCGGCACGAGGTCATTGTCAGGCACCACCACCATCGCGAGGCCATCTTCAGGCACGATAGGAACGACCATCGCTAGGTCATCCTCAGCAACCACCATCTCTTGCCCATGGTCAGCCACCACCATCTCTTGCCCTTGGTCAGCCACCATCATCGCTAGGTCATCCTGAGCTTGATGCCCACTCTGCTCCTCTTCTTCCCCACTCCAGTCCAGATCATCCTCCTTGCTGTCTTTGCTGCAGCCAGAATCGCTGCTGCTTTTGCTACAGCCAAAATTGATGTTGCTTTTGCTACAGCCAGAATCGCTGCTTCTTTGGCTGTCGCCAGTGTCGTTGCTGCTGCTCCCATTACCTGTCCAAATGCAACAACGACCGTTAACAATCGATGCCAGACAAAGCCAAATGTAGAGGAATAAGAAGAGGCAGAACATACTGGCAACATCGTCGTCAGTGTAGCGCATGCGACACATAGTCGCGTTGAACACCTTCACGATGAGCATGGTGGTGGCGTCGTCGTACCTGAAGAGAAGCAAGTACCCCTGCCGCAGGTCGTAGGCACGGTAGAACTTCTCCCAGCCACGACACAGGTACATGTGGCCCTCCTTGATCACCAATTCCATGTCCCACAGCCTGCGAAACCAGCTGTCGGCCTGTCGCAGCTTCACATTATTTGGCGGATCTTCACCCAGCATGTTCATAAAAGTGTCAGGCAGCCTCTGCAGTTTGGGACAATGAGTGATGTAGCAAACAACAAAGTTATCATAATGAGAAGGTCGAAGGGGAGATCTCTCCTTTCATATACCTGCCTCATGGATGATACTGAAGTCCCAAGTATGATACTAAAGAACTAGAAAGCATCCAACTCGTACTCCGGTGTGGCAGAGCGGAGTCTGCGGTGCAGCAGAAGAGACCAATTAGTACCCTTACAACATTATCATACAACATTATAACATAAGAAATTTTGAGCAGAAGATAATCAACTACACCAAGTTATCATTTCTCATTCAAAAAACAATGCACTTGTGGACATTCTAGTTGAATTTATTAGTAGCACTAGTCGTCAAAAATGTTGACTTTAGTTGAATTTCATATAATAATTATTTTAACTTCTTTCTGTCAGCAAACTAGGCAACTATCTAGCAGTATAAAAACATTCAACTAAAGAAAAGAAAGAAACTACAAAACGTGGCGCAACCCTAAACAAGAAAGTATAAAAACATGTATTTTTCTCCTTCTTCCCCTCTTCTTGTTTTTCCTCTTTTTCCTTTTCTTCTTCTTCCTCTTCTTCCTTTTCTTCTTCTTCTTCTTCTTCTTCTTCTTCTTCTTCTTCTTCTTCTTCTTCTTCATCATCATCATCATCATCATCATCATCATCTTCTTTTTCTTCTTCTTCTTCTTATTCTTCTTCTTCTTCTTCTTCTTCTTCTTCTTCTTCTTCTTCTTCTTCTTCTTCTTCTTC
>NC_041384.1:335468212-335477120 GCF_002162155.2 Triticum dicoccoides
GTTTAGGGTTTCCTCTTCCTCTTCTTTTCTGTCTTCTTCTCCCTCCTCCTCTTCCTCCCTTCTCCCCTCCTCTTCTTCTTCTTCTTCTTCCCCTTCTACATATTGTAGCACTAAAACTAAACTGAATCTAACACTAAATCTAACACTAACACATATCTAGCACAAAATATAACACTAACAATTAAACAACAAAAAAAGAAAAAACAGAAAAAAAAATAACTCACCGAAGCAGATGGGGGCCAGGGTTTCGCCGGGAAGGGTGGCGGTGGCGACGGGGGCCACAGGGCTTCGGGGCAATGGAGCTCAGGGGGGCGGTGAACGGCGGCGCCAAGCCGACAGGGAGGCAGCGGCGATGGGGATGCGGTGGCACTGGGTTTAACAGGAAGCAATGTTTAGAGCACGATAACAACATGCTATAGGAACATATCATGGCAAAGCAAGGCATGGCATGAAGCTACTCAAAGCATACAACAAAAGTCCCTTACTGACCATAAGCCAAAAGGGATCAGAAAATACAATGGCAACCATGTGAACATAGCAATTATCGTTAACAGATTCAGACTTAGTGAAAAACTGGAACATGGCAAAACAGATATTAAGTAGGCATGTTTACGAGCTCGATGCACTCACCACAAGGCATTGCATGATAAACTAAGCATACACCCAGCAAGTAGACATGGCATAGATGCTAAACATGGCAAGAACAACAACATAGCATGCATGGATCAACTACAACAAGCGCGGCAAAAATGCTTAACACGTAAACATTCTGCCATGAACATTTTATAGCAAAAGTAGAGCTCGATTGACTCAAGCTAGGGTGCTCCATAATTGCAAACAAATACATGGATGGATACAGCACCACAATATCTACAAAACATCCTTACTGATCATGCTCAAAAGAGGCACGGATCACTCGGTAGCAACATGAGCACATGGCATAAAAATGTTAACAGGGCAGAGACTTAGAATATTTAAGTCCTTGAAATCAGCAACATTGAGAGGGCTACTTTGCATGCTTGTGCTAGTCACCATAGAGATCACAAAAATACATGGCATACACCCCTGTAAAGATGGCATGGCATACTTCAAAACTCATGTAGAGATCAAGATCATAGGAGGCACACAACAATCATGGCAAAAATGACAAATGTCCAATTACTGATATAAATCTGAAACTAACAGAACTAGCACTCTTCCAACAGCATTTAGGGCATCAAGAAGAGCTCAAATGAACATGATGCAATGAGAAAAAATGAAGTACTCGTCGATACGAACATTTTGATGTGCTACACGCCCAAAACGGAGCCACGGTTACAGAGTTATGACATGATGAAGTAGGCATAAAATATTAGGGTTAGGCGGCAAAAGTCAACCCGAGATCCAGATATGGATCGGTTACTGTAGCAGTCGGGGCACGCGAACCGAGGACAGCGATGCGAGCTTGCCGCAAACAGGGAAGAGGCGGCGGATGGCGGCGTTCTCCAGGGATCCGAGGGCGGCGAGGGGCGCTTGGAGGCGGTGGCGTTTGGTGGCGGTCGCCGGCGCCAAACGCCGCCGCCCGTCCACGGCGGCGCGGGGCGGAGATCCGGGCAGCGAGGGGCGGCTCCAGCGCGGGGGCGGCCGGCGGAGCTCTCTGGCGGCGAGGATCCGGTGAAAGGCAGCGGTGGGCGCGAGGAGGAAGAAGCGGGCGCGGGCGGCGCGCGGCTTCGGCCCGGTCGGTGGCGGGGAGGGCCGTCGCTGGGCCTGGCGGGCCCGCGCGGTGGCGGCGAAGTGGGGCTCGCCCGCGGGACACGTGTCACGTGCTGGTTCGTCCGGCGGAGCGGGCGGACGTGTCCGGCCGTCCGGATTTTGTCCGGCGGCGCATGGAGAGGGAGGGGTCTAGGGTTTCGTCCGGATTTTGACGGGGAGGCACATATATATAGGCATAGGGAGCTAGGAGGCTCCAAATTGAGCATGGTTTTTGGCCACGTGATGGTGATCGAACGATCTAGATGATGGAGAGGGTTTAGGTGGGTTTTTGGGCCACTTTGGAGGGGTGTTGGGCTGCAACACACACGAGGCCTTCTCGGTCCCTCGGTTAACCGTTGGAGTATCAAACGAAGTCCAAATGGCACGAAACTTGACAAGCGGTCTACCGATAGTAAACCAAGGCCGCATGACAAGTCTCGGTCCAATCCGAAAACGTTTAACACCCGCACACGAAAAAGAGGTAGAAAGGGACACCGGAGGACATAGGGGCACCGGAATGCAAAACGGACAACGGGGAAAATGCTCAGATGCATGAGACGGACACGTATGCAAATGCGATGCATATGATGACATGCTATGAGATGCATGACAAAGACAAAACAACACGAAGACAAAAACCCGACAATGAGGAAATATCAAAACTTAGTGCCGGAAAAAGGCAAGAGTTGGAATACAAATATGGCAGGTTACATACAGGGTGTTACAACACTCCACCACTACGAAAGGATCTCGTCCCGAGATCTAGGACTGGAAAAACTCCGGGTACTCAGAACGGAGGTGATCCTCGCGTTCCCAGGTGGTTTCACAGTCGGAATGATGTGACCACTTGACTTTCAGGAATTTGATAGACTTGTTGCGAGTCTTGCACTCAGTTTCTTCAAGAATAGCAACGGGGTGCTCATGATAAGAAAGGTCTTCTTGGAGGTCAATCTCTTCAAAGTTGATGGTGCGGTCAGGAGTCTTGAAACACTTGCGGAGTTGAGAGACATGGAACACGTCATGCATGTTTGCAAAGTTGGATGGAAGCTCAAGTTGATAGGCGAGATCGCCTCTTTTGCCAATGATCTTGAAAGGACCCACGTATCTAGGGGCAAGCTTCCCTTTAATACCGAAGCGACGAGTACCTTTCATTGGAGAGACGTGGAGGTAGACATGGTCTCCGATCTCGAAAGCCAAGTCACGATGCTTGCTATCATAGTAACTCTTCTGGCGCAATTGCGCGGCTTGAGATTTTCACAAATGACTTTGCACATTTCTTCAGCCTCTGTGATCAAGTCATTGCCAAGAAGTTGGCGTTCACCAGTCTCTGACCAGTTAAGAGGAGTACGACACTTCCTGCCATAGAGAATTTCAAATGGGGCCTTGCCCGAACTCTCTTGGAAGCTGTTGTTGTAGGAGAACTCGGCATATGGAAGACAATCTTCCCACTTCATACCGAAAGAGATGACACAAGCCCTGAGCATATCTTCAAGAATCTGATTGACTCGCTCAACTTGGCCACTGGTTTGAGGATGAAAAGTTGTGCTGAAGCGAATGTTGGTGCCCATGGCCTTCTGAAAAGAGTCCCAAAACTTAGAGGTGAAGATGCTGCCACGATCTGAAGAAATCGACTGCGGAATGCCATGCAAGGAGACAATCCTGGAGGTATATAGCTCTGCCAACTGAGCGGCTGTGATAGATTCTTTGATAGGATGAAAATGAGCCACTTTGGTGAGCTTATCGATGACAACGAAGATAGCATCATTGCCACGCTTGGACTTTGGAAATCCAGTCACGAAGTCCATCTCAATATGGTCAAACTTCCATTCTGGAATGGCAAGAGGTTGGAGGAGACCAGCTGGTCGTTGGTGTTCTGCTTTCACTCTTCTGCAGACATCACATTCATTCACGAACTGAGCAATCTCGCGCTTCATTCGAGTCCACCAATACGACTGCTTGAGGTCCTGGTACATCTTTGTACTTCTAGGGTGAATAGAGAGGAGCGAATTGTGAGCCTCGTTCATAATGACTTTACGAAGGTCACCTTTAGGCACAACAATGCGATCCTCGAAGAATAGAGTATCCTTGTCATCAAGACGATAGCACTTGTACTTGGGTTGGCTCTTGGCGATCCCAATCTTCACCTTCTTCACCATAGCATCAAGAAGTTGAGCCTCGAGAATCTGATCTTCCAAAGTAGGAGAGACTTGGAGGTTGGCTAGAAATCCTTGAGGAACAACTTGCAGATTGAGTTTGCGGAAAGCTTCACAAAACTCCGGTTGGTAAGGCTTGAGAATCAAACTGTTGCAGTAAGCCTTCCTTCTCAATGCGTCAGCAATTACATTGGCCTTGCCTGGAGTATACTCGATACTCGGATTATACTCTTGAATCATTTCGAACCAACGAGTCTGCCTGAGGTTGAGGTTTGGCTGAGTGAAGATGTACTTGAGACTCTTATGATCAGTGAAGATGTCCACTTTTCTTCCCAACAAGAGATGTCTCCTAGTTAAAAGAGCATGGACAACTGCCGCCAACTCAAGGTCCTGAGTGGGGTAGTTCTTTTCGTTGGGATTTAACTGGCGAGAGGTATAGGCCACAACTTTGTTCTCTTGCATCAACACTGCACCAAGACCTTGATGGGAAGCATCACAGAAGACCTCGAACGGTTTGGATTCATCAGGAGGAGTCAGAACTGGAGCAGTGACTAACTTCTCTTTCAGGGTGTTGAAAGCGATGTCACATTTAGGCGACCAGACGTACTTCACATGCTTCTGGATAAGGTTGGAAAGAGGCTTCGCGATCTTTGAGAAGTTCTCAATGAACCTTCGACAATAACTTGCGAGCCCAAGGAAGCTACGGAGTTGCTTCGCGTTCTGAGGCGGTTCCCAATTCACAATTGCAAACACCTTCTCAGGATTAATAGCTATGCCCTTGGCGGAGATGATATGTCCAACGTAGAGAACCTCATCGAGCCAAAAGTCGCACTTTGAAAACTTCGCATAGAACGGATGTTCTCTGAGTTTATCCAGAACCAATCTCAAGTGCTTGGCATGATCCTTCTTGTTCTTGGAAAAGACCAAAATGTCATCGAGGTAGACCAAGACGAAGTCATTTGTGTAGGCGTTGAAGATGAAGTTCATCATGCGGGAGAATGTTGGAGGAGCATTGACAAGGCCGAAAGACATGACAGTGTATCCATATGAACCATAGCTTGTTCTGAATGCTGTCTTGGGGATATCTTCTTCACGAATGCGAATATGATGATAGCCCATACGGAGATCAAGCTTGGATAATACTTGAGCATCTTTGAGTTGTTCGAAAAGCTCATTTATGTTGGGAAGTGGGTACTTGTTCTTTATGATCTTCTTGTTCAATGGATGGTAGTCGACACAAAGTCGGTTCATTCCATCCTTCTTCTTGACAAAAAGAACACCACAACCCCATGGAGAAGAACTTGGTCGGATGAGACCCATACGCTCTTGAATATCGAGTTGCTTCTTCGGCTCCTTCAACTCTTCAGGTCCAAGCTTGTAAGGACGTTTGCAAACAGGTTCCGTGCCAGGCTCAAGATTGATGACAAATTCAACTGGCCGGTGCGAAGGCATTCCTGGAAGCTCTTTTGGAAAGACGTCTTGATATTCGCAAACGACTGGAATCTGAGAGATGGCATCCAGCTCGCCCTTCTCATTGAGAGAAAACAGTCTAATGGTATCATCACGAGCGGCAAAGACGATAACATCCTCAGACGAATGTGTCAATTGAATCTGCTTGGCAGCACAATCAAGCTGAGCCTTGTGCTTAGAAAGCCAATCCATTCCGAGAATAAGATCAATATCCGAGTTACCAAGGACCATTAGAGAAGAAAGAAACTTATAGTCGCCCAACGTGATAGTGACATCTGGAGCCATCATTTTGGTATTCATGAACAAACCCGAAGAGGAAACCGCTATCGGCTTAGGCAAATCAATGGTATGCAAATCGTGCATGGATGCAAAAGGCTTCGATATGATGACAAAGATGCACCAGTATAAAAAACAACTCTTGCAGGTATATCGTTAACATAAAGGTTACCCATAATCACATCTGACGAGTCCTCTGCCTGAGCTACATTCATCATGTTGATCTTAGCAGACTTGGGGTTATGCTTGACCACTGCAGTGCTAGCAGATCTCACAGAAGGAGGAGGAGGAAGACGCCTCTTATTGAAGCATTTGTTGGCATAGTGGACCTTCTGCTAACACTTGTTGCACGTGACCTCCGAGAGCGGACGGTGATATGGAGCACTTGATCTTGGAGCATGAGACGAAGTCTTGTTCTGAAAGCCTGGGTTGGGTGTGTGGGAAGATCCATTGCCACCTTTGCTCTTCTGCTGATAAGGCTGATGGAACGGAGGAGGAGGAGGCAACCAATACTTTTGCTGCTTAGTTGCCACTTGAGTTGAGGAAGAAGGAGTTGCATCTCTGGCTCACTTCCTAGAAGCATCACACTTGAGCTGAGCAGTCTCTTGTTTTAGTGCCATGTTGTAAAAATCATCGTACTTCTGAGGCTCGAAAAGCACAAGAGCAAGTTGAAGATCTTCTCTGAGGTCACCCCTGAACTGATAAATCAGGTTCTTCTCGTCAGGGACGTCTTGCTTGGTGAAACGAGCGAGCTTTTGGAACATGATGTTATACTGGTAAACAGACAAGCTGTCGTGCTTCAGGTTGCGGAATTCCCCACGCTTGCTAGCAACAACACTCTGAGGAATGTTGTGAGCTTTGAAGTCTTGATGGAATTCATCACAGGTAATCACACGACCTCCTCTAGAATCTTTGTATTGCTGAAACCATTCTGCAGCTTGGTCTTTGAGATGGAAGGAGGCAAACTTGACAAAGTCCTCAGGCCTGACGTTGCTGCACTCGAAATGCTTGTAGATATCCATGAGCCAATCATCAGCGTCTGTTGCCTCGACACAGTTGCTGAAGGTCTTTGGCTAGTTAGCGAGGAACTGGTTGAGTGTAGCAAACTGATTCTGATTGTTGCCATGGCCTCGATTCCCTTGGTTGCGCTCTTGCAAGAGTTGCATGATCAGCTACGTGTTTGCATTGGTAGCGGCCATCACAGCTTGCCATGCCTCCAGAGGTGGAGGTGGTGGCGGCGGATCGGGATTTGAACGTGTTGAATAGCCATCCTGAAGATGGTGACATCCGTTAGCATCTTGACAGACATATATTCAAGCTGAATCAAATGGATCGAAAAGTGCAACATATAGTCTTAACATCCGAACACAATGAACGAATGCATTCCAATAGAAATGGTCACACTTCCATAAATTGAGAAGCCACTTAGATAGAGGTAGAAGAATAAAACAACAAGGTACGGACAAGAACAAATACTTGGTGAGGATTAACCAATCACAAACCAAATATTTGCGGATGAAATTCTAGAGCTACAAAAATTCCCACCTATGAAACTCCCGAACCTTTTCGGTTATGCAATCAGGTGTTGGGGATACATGGGAAGCATAATATCTCACCCAAAGCTAGAAATTCCTACATCCAGCTGTATCCATCCTTCAACACATAACCAAGAAACCTTCGGAAACCATTTACCTCAACCTTCGAAAAGCATCCGTTATACGAGTTATGGCAATACTCCCGAACTCCCGCCCCAGTACTGGGTGGAGTCGAGGTTATCTCACCAACAACTGCATAAAAGAGATTTTCGATGTCGGCGAAACTCAGGTATTCCTGAATTGCAATAATAAAATTTTGACGATGTCGGCGAAACTCAGGTATTCCTGAATTGCAACAATAAAATTTTGACGACAACACCTCGGAGCTCAACTCCCCGGGACACTGCCACCACCCCTAAATGTCAGGAGGCACCAAGAACAATGTTCTCGTCACAAAACCATCGGAACAATTCCAAGATACCCGCGTGATCCTAAAAAAATTTAGTGAAATTTGAGAAGAGAAGAGTCAAAACTCTACGTCAGGATGCCTTACCAGAGCGACGAAGGGACTGAGGAGTAAAAATAATCCTACTCTCTAATATATATAAACCTAAATGACTCAAAACATTTTTCTAGACTCAACAACGCCAACGATTCGATCAAGCAGGGGGCTCCTAAGGTCAGGGAAGGCTCTGATTACCAACTTGTAATGCCCACGATGCGGCTATAGCTCCCACGTGTCGAAGCACGACTTAGAGGCATAACCACATTGAAGGCAATGTCGCAAGAGGGGTAATCTTTACACATCCCATGTAATGAATAAGGGAAAAGATACATAGTTGGCTTACACTCGCCACGTCACAAAATAGCATAAATATTATTACATTCATCCAGATACACTCAAGGTCCGACTACGGAACCAAAATAAAGAACAAACCCAAATGCGACAAAGTCCCCGATCGCCCCAACTGGGCACCACTACTGATCGTCTGGAAAGGAAACGTAGTATCATCCTGAGTCCTCATCGAACTCCCGCTTGAGCTCGATTGAATCACCTGGAGCGGTATTATCGGTCCCTGCATCTGGTTTTGGAAGGAATCTGTGATTCACGGGGACTCAGCAATCTCACACCCTCGCGATCAAGACTATTTAAGCTTATAGGAAGGGTAAAAGTATGAGGTGGAGCTGCAGCAAGCGACTACCATATATGGTGGCTAACATACGCAAAAGAGAGCGAGAAAAGAAGGCAAAGGCACGGTCGATGAACTATGATCAAGAAGTGATCCTAGAACGACCCATGATCAAGCATAACACAAGACCGTGTTCTCTTCCCGGACTCCGTCGAAAAGAGACCATCACGACCGCACACTCAGTTGATTCATTTTAATTAAGGTAATCTTTAGGTTTTCTACAACCGGACATTAACAAATTCCCATCTGCCCATAACCGCAGGCACGGCTTTCGAAAGATCAAATCCCTGCAGGGGAGTCCCAACTTAGCCCATCACAAGCTCTCACGGTCAACGAAGGATATTCCTTCTCCCAAGACAATCCGATCAGACTCGGAATCCAGGTTACAAGACATCTCGATAATGGTAAAACTAAACCAGCAAAGCCACCCGAATGTGCCGACAAATCCCGATAGGAGCTGCACATATCTCGTTCTCAGGGCACAATGGATGAGCAAGACGTCGGGTAGGCCAGCCTAGAGATGCCCCTAGTAGCCCCGGACATCGCTCAGTTT
>NC_041384.1:335477298-335486057 GCF_002162155.2 Triticum dicoccoides
TAAAATAAAGATGACCCTTGAGTCCACGAAACCCAAGGGAAAAAGGCTAGGTGGCAAATGGTAAAACTAATGTTGGGCATTGCTGGAAGAGTTTTATTCAAGGTGAACTGTCAAGGGGTTCCCATTATAACCCAACCGTGTAAGGAACGCAAAATCAAGGAACATAACACTGGTATGACGGAAACTAGGGCGGCAAGAGTGGAAGAAAACACCAGGCATAAGGCCGAGCCTTCCACCCTTTACCAAGTGTATATGTGCATTAAAATAGACAAGATATAATAATGATATCCCAACAATAAACATGTTCCAACAAGGAACAAACTCCAATCTTCACCTACAACTAGCAACGCTATAAGAAGGGCTGAGCAAAGCGGTAACATAGCCAAACAACTGTTTGCTAGGACAAGGTGGGTTAGAGGTTTGACATGGCAATATGGGAGGCATGAAAGCAAGTGGTAGGTATCATAGCATAGGCATAGCAAAAGAGCGAGCATCTAGCAAGCAAAGATAGAAGTGATTTCGAGGGTATGGTCGTCTTGCGTGCAAAGTTCTCCGAGTTAACGTTAGCTTGATCCTCGTAAACCTACTCAACGGGCTCCTCGATCACGTACTCGTCTCCCGGATCTACCCAAGCAAGAACAACAAGCAAAGGGACACACAATCAACCACGTGCAATGCACAAACAACATGATGCAAAACATGTCATGATATGCGGGATGCGATATGCGATGCATATGCATGATTCGGAAAGGAATGATTGAAGCTGGCCTCAACTTGGTAAACCAAGAGTGCCACTAGAAAGATAAGTTGATTTCGGTCGAAATCGATATAAAGATCACCGGAATCGGATGCACGGTTTGAAAATGGCAAGCAAAATAAATATGGCACCGATCTGCGATTAACAGCACGAGACCATCTAAATGCATCAAGAACAACATGCTACAGCACTCTAACATAACAACAAAATACATGGCAGGGATCCACTCAAGATGCTTGACAAAATATAAACACTGAGCTACAGCTAATTCACTCAATAGCAGCTTCAAACAAGCATGGAAAAAGTGCAGAAGATAACAAGTTTCATACTTAGTGAAAATAACATGTCAGGAATTTAACATCAGGAAGCAATGTTTAGAGCACGTTAACAACATGCTACAGGAACATATCATGGCAAATCAAGGCGAATGAAGCTACTCAAAGCATACAACAAAAGTCCCTTACTGACCCTAAGCCAAAAGGGATCAGAAAATACAATGCCAACCATGTGAACATAGCAATTATCGTTAACAGATTCATACTTAGTGAAAAACTGGAACGTGGCAAAACAGATATTAAGTAGGCATGTTTACGAACTCCATGCACTCACCACAAGGCATTGCATGATAAACTAAGCATTCACCCAGCAAGTAGACATGGCATAGAAGCTAAACATGGCAAGAACAAAAACATAGCATGCATGAATCAACCACAACAAGCTCGGCAAAAATGCTTAACACGTAAACATTCTGCCAGGAACATTTTATAGCAAAAATAGAGCTCGATTGACTCAAGCTAGGGTGCTCCATAATTGCAAACAAATACATGGATGGATAGAGCACCACAATATCTACAAAACATCCTTACTGATCATGCTCAAAAGAGGCACGGATCACTCGGTAGCAACATGAACACATGGCATAAAAATGTTAACAGGGCAGAGACTTAGAATTTTTCTAAGTCCCTGAAATCAGCAACATTGAGAGGGCTACTTTGCATGCTTGTGCTAGTCACCACACAGATCACAAAAATACATGGCATACACCCCTTTAAAGATGGCATGGCATACTTCAAAACTCATGTAGAGCTCAAGATCATAGGAGGCACACAACAATCATGGCAAAAATTACAAATATCCAATTACTGATATGAATCTGAAACTAACAGAAACTAGCACTCTTCCAATAGCATTTAGGGCATCAAGATAAGCTCAAATGAACATGATGCAATGAGATGAAATGAAGTACTCGTCGAGACGAACATTTCGATATGCTACACGCCCAAAACGGACCCACGGTTGTAGAGTTATGACATGATGAAGTAGGCATAAAATATTAGGGTTAGGGAGCAAAAGTCAACCTGAGATCCAGATCTGGATCGGTTACTGTAGCAGTCGGTGCACGCGAACCGAGGACGGAAACGCGAGCTCACCGGAAACGGGGAAGAGGCAGCAGGTGGCGGCGTTCTCCGGGGATCCGAGGGCGGCGAGGGGCGCTTGGAGGCGGCGGCATCTGGCGGCGGTCGCCGACGCACGTCCACGGTGGTGCGGGGTGGAGATCCGGGCGGCGAGGGGCGGCTCCGGCGCGGGGGCGGCCGGCGGAGCTCTCTGGCAGCGAGGATCTGGCGAAAGGCAGTGGTGGGCGCGAGGAGGAAGAAGCGGGCGCGGCCGGCGCGTGGCTTCGGCCTGGTCAGCGGCGGGGAGGGCCGGCGCTGGGCCTGGCGGGCCCGCGCTGCGGCGGCGAAGTGGGGCTTGCCCGCGAGACACGTGTCACGCGCTGGTTCGTTCGGCGGAGCGGGCGGACGTGTCCGGCCGTCCGGATTTTGTCCGGCGACGCATGGAGAGGGAGGGGTCTAGGGTTTCGTCCGAATTTTGACGGGGAGGCACATATATATAGGCATAGGGATCTAGGAGGCTCCAAATTGAGCATGGTTTTCGGCCATGTGATCGTGATCGAATGATCTAGATGATGGAGAGGGTTTAGGTGGGTTTTTGGGCCACTTTGGAGGGGTGTTGGGCTGCAACACACACGAGGCCTTCTCGGTCCCTCGGTTAACCGTTGGAGTATCAAACGAAATCCAAATGGCACAAAACTTGACAGGCGGTCTACCGGTAGTAAACCAAGGCCGCATGAAAAGTCTCGGTCCAATCCGTAAACGTTTAACACCCGCACACAAAAAATAGGTAGATAGGGACACCGGAGGACATAGGAGCGCCGGAATGCAAAACGGACAAGGGGAAAATGCTCGGATGCATGAGACGAACACGTATGCAAAGGGAATGCACATGATGACATGATATGAGATGCATGACAAAGATAAAACAACACGAAGACAAAAACCCGACAACGAGGAAATATCATAACTTAGTGCCGGAAAAAGGCAAGAGTTGGAATACAAATATGGCAGGTTACATACGGGGTGTTACATATATGGACTTGGATATGGACTTGGATCGATGGTGGTATTTGGACTCGGAGCGGTGGTGGTATATGGACTTGGAACGGTGGTGGTATATGGCAGGGCGATAAAGATGGTGCGGCGCCGGCGTGACGACTTGTGAACAGAACTCGAAACTCTAAATAACTAGACGCTAAGACCAGCAACTTGACATGACGATGCAACCACAAATTCAGCAACGCAAATACAGAAAAGATTATGCAATGGCTCAGATTGGTTCGGATATGATGAACTAATCCTAATTTTTTGTGGCTTTTTCGTGGACTGCAAGTATGAAGAACAGACTCAATATAAACTACGAAAAAGTGTAAAATCTCACCGAGCAATCTGGAAATCTAATACCACTTGATAGAGGCGAAGGTGCCCGATGTTTCGATGAGATAGCTATCGTTTTCTGTGGGAGTCGACTTTGACGGTCCGACTACGAACATGCGAAGATGTCGTGCCTTAGCAATCGCTAAAGCAACTTCTGAGGGTTATTGACCACGCCGGAGCACGATCAACTTGACCACGAGGGTCTATTTCCTGCGAGCAAAACGAAGAACAAGCAAGAAACTGAGATTGCGATCTGGATATTGCGAATATAAGATGAAAGCTTTATTGATCGAGGTTGGGTTCTGTGACGCCTTTGTCTGGTCGTTGAACACAAACGAAGTACCCGAAGTTACAGCTATGGAAAACTTTTAATATAAACAAAACCCAAAGTCTAAACAATGCCCTAAGGGATATATATATGGAGGAGAGAGGGGGAATTTCATGGCCCTTGGAGGAGGGGTCTGAAACCAACCCTAACTCTTGTTTCCAGACACATACGAGCTCTAAAAACTACCTATAATCAAGTATTTCGAAATTACATGGGCCTGGCCCAAAAATAAGGTGACGTGGCACCTAGAATAGCCTTTGGACCAAATTTATGAAGTGGCATCTTGTATATTTTGTCCAAGGCTTCATGCACTCATTATGGTGGCTTCAAAGTCCTGGAATCATCACTTGTAACTCTGTTCTTATTCCCCTTACGCATGCCATCATCTCCATACTTGAACTTGCTCCAAGGTTCATCTTTCTTGTACAAGCTAGGCCCTTCATTTGTAAGCAAAACAGACGTATCCAATTTAGGCAGCATCATATTCTCATGAACATTAGAATCATTACCAAGAAATGAAAGTACCAGCCAATTCAATTGGCATGCGCGAGCTCTAGTAATTGGTCCAGTATGTATAGCAGCAGGGAATGTGGGTGCAACAATGGTATTGATGTCCTCATCAGCCACTGGCCCTCAAGTGCCTCCACCGCGTCACCATGCCATCCAAGCGGCTAGTTCGCAACAGCGAAGGCGCGACGTGGTCGCTGCCGGCACCGTTAGAAGTCAGGCAACGCTGCGGTCTAAGTCACCATCACCAATGCCAAGCACCGCTACAGAGGCCATGGCACGGGCCCAGCTGCTGTTGAGGCTCCCCCCGGGAGCTGATCATATGGATGAGTGGAGAGCCACCATTCAGAGTCTGATTGGCTTCGCCGAGGCTGGGGGGTTGCAGTGAGCTGGCCTGCCACGGCCTCCCTAGACGACGACGATGGCTCGTGTTGCTGGCCGTACGGAAGGGGCCACCCTCATAGTACGGTCCCCACCATGGCAGTCGGTGTAGGAGTCATGAAATCAAGAACCATGGTAGGATCACAAGCCGACGAGATTGATTGGGAGAACTTGATGAACAAGGAGCTTCATGATAAGTTTCAACAAATGATGAGTGGACAGGTGGAGGATGTGCTAAACAGATTTGAAGAGGCCATGGAGAAGATAGATGGCATTGAGAAGGCGTTCGAAACAAAGCTCGATAACAAGTTTAATGAATTGCTCGTGCATCTTCCACAACCATCGCCCGCTGCACCTGTCGCACCTCTACAACAACAACAACATTGCCTTCCAAATAAAATGGGACGAGCACTGTGCGTTCCCCTTGAGCCTGGTCAAAGGTTTGGTGCCGCCGTACCTACTGTTGATGCTTCTGTACCTCATGCTGCTACTGCAGAGGTGGAAGACCATTACGAGGACGAGGTTGATCAAAATCAGAACTACATGCAACCACCAGCACCACCACCACCAGGTCGTCCTCATGCATATCATCGCAATGGTAGGGCTGCACCACCACCTAAGGTACGAGATCATGACCATCTTCCTAAACTAAAATTGAATATTCCACCATTTGAGGGTAGATATGTTCCTGATATATATCTTGGGAGTTAGAAACTGAACAACCACTACTAGGGAAAACCCTAGTAGTAGTGCTTCTTTTATAGCTAGCAGTAGCGCTTGTACAAGCGCTACCACTAAGGCGCTACAACTAACGAGTAGCAGTAGCGCTGGAAAGGGAGCACTACTGCTATACCTAGTTAGTAGTAGCGCTTTCGTTGGGACAGCGCTACTGCTAGTAGTAAGTAGCAATAGTGTTTCTTCTGAAAAGCGTTGCTGCTAACTTTTCCTGTATTTTAAAAATACAGCTTATTTTCGTTGTGGTTTTATATACAATACTTTCACCATATGATTTTATGACCATGATTAGTTATTATATATAATAGTGTGTGAAATGAACGTGGAGTAGATTCAAGTGGAGGCAACATGTGGTGCATGTCGAAAGTACAACTCTAATCCAAACTTGATCTAGTTTGGATTAGTAGTACTTTTGATGTGCACCACATGTTGCCTCCACTTGAATATAATCCATGTTCATTTCACCTACTGATATATATATAATAACTCATCATGCTCATATAACAACTTAGCATCATGCATCATCGATCATAATAATAAATAACTCATCATTGGTATCATAATAACAAGTCATACTCATCATCATCGATCATACAACTTCTACTCGGTACCACATCATCATCATAGTCATCTAACCAATCCTACTTAGTTGTTCTTAGCACATGATCATGAGTATTATTAGCTAGGACCTACTACCTTCTCTTAGGTAAAATAGCATACAACAAGATAGGTCGTGACTCTCCATTATGGAGAATGGAGATTATCCTGTCTCCAATTCTTGCCTTTCACACAATGTTGCTTCCAAGTACCTCCTTACGACTGTCCATACATTTTTTTCCATTCATTGATTTTCATGTCTTCACTGGTTTTAGAAATCTGATATGGACAGGTGTGATTCGTAGGATGAGCTGGACGTATGTTCAAAACATCAAGGTGACCATTCCGATACATCAGATGAGGCATATAATCCTTCAGGATTTATGTTGAAAAACTTAGTAATAACTTCGTAGTTATCAATGTAGTTAAGTTTTAAAAGAATTTATGCAAAAGATGCACGGATGTCGTAATAGTAAAATATATTTCCATGGCATCTCCATGGATGTTACTATAGTTGAACGCGTGCACTAGTGGCACGTATTGACCATAATGTGGAGGAGTTTGATAATAGATATTGTAATTCTCAAGATCAGTACAAAATGCGATCAGATGATTTTTCTCCTGATAAGTTAACTCAGAGCCATTGGTGTAGTAGGTTCTGTCTACCATCTTCCGCACATTGTTTGAAGAATGAAAATAAGCTGTCAATGGAAATAAGTTGTCAACTATTTTGAAATAAACAATATAAATTAGATAATAACTATGTTTGAGAAACTCACATAGCGGTAGAATTGGAAGCGTATCAACAAGGACCCAAATGTCCATATTATCTTGGTCGATGTCAGGATCACCAAGATCCATGGTGATAAGCATACCCTCATAAAAACCATATGTCTTGCAAAGTGCTTCCCAATTTGTGCAACCAAAATGGGTTACGCTCTCAAAATTGTACAAATTTACTTCAAAATCCATACCATGATGGGTTCTTAGGTGAATTTTCTTTGTTTAGAAATTTTCATGGTCTTCAAAATCCATCCTCTCCAAGACATAGCATCTTGCATGGCATGGGATAAGCTACTCGGATTGTAAAAGATGAAAATTACACGTTCAAATAGTTGAAGTCATGCTTAATTATGAAAAAAACACTTGTCGTCGTTGTGTACCATTTCAACATCGAAGGTATCTTGGAGCTTAATGCTGAAGCGCCGACCTTCGTCTAGGTGAGGCCTGTCGCACAGACCCCGGTCGTTGTTGCACCAGTCGCACTCCCCCGGGAGACTTTCGTCGTCCGATAACGACATTTCCTAGGTTCGTAATTCAAAGATTAAACTTGTACAATTCAATATATGTACTACAAAAATTAAATTATATCATTATTATTCATCATGGATTGACTATCAGTCTGCCGAGTCTAGCACACGAAACGAAGGAGAAGCGACCCCCACGACAACAGTCGGGATTTTTCATCCTCTCATATATGGTGGAGACTCGATCTCACTCACTGATTCCTCTATGACATTTGGGACCATCGGTGTTGGTCGTTACTCCTCCTTCCCCTAGTGCACAACAAAGGTCTAGCACCCAGAGAAGAAGGAGAAATGATCCCCACGACAACAGTCGGGATTCTTCGTCCTCTCTCATATATGGTGGATACACCCCTCACAGATTTTTTGACTGTCGACGATGGAGCCTTGATAGACTTAAAGTCAACCCGAAATGTCGTTTAATTTTTTTTCTAGAAAATGCAGGCCAGTCGATATTTCCTACATATTCTAGCAAAAGTCATGCTAGAAATCACAGAAAAATATGGCCTGACCTTTGCTAAAATAGGACATATCAAGCGCCTGAAATTTGCCGAAACAAAAATTAATCAACACTACGGCAAAACATAGGCCACTCGGAGGTGTAACCTACAAACATGGCCAGCCACTTGGGCAAGCACATATCCTATTTGAGCAACACAAGATATACCTGTTTATATCTACATCATATCAGAATTCAAACTTGATGGTCATTGCATTTCAATGGTTCAAAATATAAAAAAGCATTTCAAAATGTCTTATAGGACTCATATTGACATGGAGATTTGGCAGGTCTCACCTCAAAGTCGGAGGGGGTCGGTGACGGGGATGACGGCGGTAATGATGGAGGGGCTCCTTGATTTATTCAAAAACAAAAACCTTACAAGCATAGTGCTCTCCAATTTGAGCATTCAAAGTAGGAGTAGTTTTCCAATTTGAACATGGGGTGGCTGGTCTCACCTCGATCGAGGTCGGAGGGCATCGATGACAGGGACGACGGCGGGGATGATGCAGGGGCTCCTTGTTTTCTACAAAAACAAAATATAAACAAAAACATTATTATCATCATCTTAGGACTTAGTGAAACTCCATAAGATACATTTACCTATTCTATTCAAATTTACTTATAATGTCCTATTCTATTCAAAATTTCCAAAAATTTCCTATTCTATTCAAAAGACCTACATTTACTTATTCTATTCAAATTACTTATTCAAATTTTCTAAAAACAAAATATACTAAAAACCTACATTTACTAAAAACAAAAACCTACATTTAACAAAAACTAAAACGTATTTACAGAAAGGGGGAGGATGAGGAAGGAGCAGGGTAATTGTAGGAGGATGGAGGAGGAGGAGGAGGACGAGAGAGCAGGAGGGGGA
>NC_041384.1:335486270-335515958 GCF_002162155.2 Triticum dicoccoides
GGAGGAGGAGGGGGCCGCCGGAGAGGGAGGAGGAGGGGGGCCGCCGGCGCCGGAGAGGGAGGAGGAGGAGGGAGGGTCGACCTTGGGGTGGAGGAGGAGGATGGCGACAGAGGCAATAGAGGCGATGAGAGAGTGAGAGGGGGAGAGTGAGAGGACGCGCACGGGCGGGCGGTTTGGATAAGGGGCCTTAGTGGTTGCGCTTGCCCGTAAAAACCGCTACTACTAAACCTATAGCAGTAGCGATCTACGTAAAAACGTGCTACTGCTAAAATATATAGTAGTAGCGCTCTCTGTCAAAACGCGCTACTGCTAATGCTAAGCATGTAAAAAATTTCAAAAATACATTGGTCATCAATGATCTTTTTGTGTAGAATCTAAATTGTCTCTTAAACCAGAGAAGATTCCTATTGCGTCCATAGATCCTACACATAGAGTTCAATGAAGACCAAGTGGTTCTGATGGTTTGAGAAGCACCGTATTTAAGGTGGTAAAAAGTCTATTCACGGAGCGAGGTGGGACTAAACTCTGGTCTTATTAGGAGGGGACTGAATTTATCAGTAGTGCTTGTCAGGGAAAAAGCGATATTGCTAAGATCAGTAGTAGTACAGCTTTATACGCATAAGTGCTACTAGTATCCCTAGCATAGTTGGAACGGTCCATCAGTTTTAGTAGTAGCGTGTTTTCTAGCTCCGGCGCTACTGCTATGCTCATGTTAGCAGCGCTCGTGTTGCCCAAGCACTCCTACTATTTAGCAGCAGCGCTTGCTTTGTAAAAGCGCTACTGGTGAGCTCCTGTGTATAAGCATTTCCCTAGTAGTGAACATTTTACATGTTTAAAATATCCAGAGGAGAGACGTGTTCTTCCTGTTGTTTCTGCTTTCACTAGTTCTGCATGTGTTTGGTGGTCTGAACATTGTAGATTATATCCTATTCCAGCTACTGGGCTGCTTTGAAAACTGCTATGCGCACTCATTGGGTTCCACCATATTATCAATGTGAATTACTTCAAAAATTGCAGTGTTTAAGAAAAGGAAAAATTATGTAGAAGAATATTATCAGGAATTACAAACTAGCATGATTAGATGTGGTATTGTTGAGGATAATGAAGCTATGCTTGCATGTTTTATGGGTGGATTAAATAAAGAGATTCAGACCATTCTAGAGTATAAGGAATATAATAATATCACTCATTTATTCCATCTTGCTTGCAAAGGCGTCCTCGCCAATTAAATTGAGAAACAAATGAAGCCTTATAATAAACCATCTAGTATTCCTTCTGAAATTAAATTGAAAAGTGCATGTTTACTTGCCACCAAATCTGATATTGATGAGCTAGATTTTAGCAAATCTATTTGTTATGCTTTTGTGTGCAAGGAGGGATTATTTTCATTCGAGGATGTGCCTTCATCTGTGCCTCCTACTGTTACTACCATTTTGCAGGAGTTCGCTAACATCTTTCCACAAGACGTGCCACCGAGATTACCACCTATTCGAGGGATTGAGCATCAGATTGACTTAATTCCCGGTGCATCGCTACCCAACCGTGCACCATACTGTACCAATCCAGAGGAGACGAAGGAAATTATGCGTCAAGTCCAGGAGCTGCTCGACAAAGGGTATATACGTGAATCCCTTAGTCCTTGTGTTATTCCTATTATTCTAGTGCCGAAAAAGGATGGTACATCACGTATGTGTGTTGATTGTTGAGGCATTAATAATATTACTATTCGTTATCGTCATCCTATCCCTAGACTATATGATATGCTTGATGAATTGAGTAGCTCTACAATATTCTCCAAAGTTGATTTGCATAGTGGATACCATCAAATTTGTATGAAATTGGGGGATGAATGGAAAACAACATTTAAAACTAAGTTTGGATTATATGAGTGGTTAGTCATGCCTTTTGGGTTAACTAATGCACCTTGTACTTTCATGAGATTAATCAACGAAGTTTTACATGCTTTCATTGGACGATTTGTGGTAGTCTATTTTGATGATATAGTAATTTATACCAGATCTTTGGAGGAACATTTGGAACATTTACGTGTTGTTTTTATTGCTTTACATGATGCACGTTTGTTTGGTAACCTTGGGAAGTGCACCTTCTGCACTGACCAAGTATCTTTTCTTGGCTACGTTGTTACTCCACAGGGAATTGAAGTTGATAGAGCCAAGATTGAAGCTATTGAGAGTTGGCCGCAGCCCAAAACGGTCGCACAAGTGAGGAGTTTTCATGGACTCGCTGGTTTCTATAGGCGTTTTGTGAGAGATTTCAGCACCATTGTTGCACCTCTCAATGAGCTTACAAAGAAGGATGTGCCTTTTGTTTGGGGTTCCGCATAGGAAGAAGCCTTCACGGTATTGATAGATAAGTTGAGACATGCTCCTTTACTCCAACTTCGTGATTTTAATAACACTTTTGAGCTTGAATGTGATGCTAGTGGAATTGGATTAGGAGGTGTGTTATTACAAGATGGCAAACCTATTGCATACTTTTCTAAAAAATTGAGTGGGCCTAGTTTGAACTATTCTACTTATGATAAATAATTATATGCTCTTTTTTGGACCTTAGAAACATGGCAACATTATTTATGGCCCAAAGAATTTGATATATATTCTGATCATGAATCCTTGAAACGCATTAAAAGTCAAGCAAAACTGAACTATAGACATGCTAAATGGGTTGTATTCACTGAGACCCTCCCTTATGTCATTAAACACAAGAAGGGTAAAGAAAATGTTATTGCTGATGCATTGTCTCATCGTTATACTATGCTTTCACAACTTGACTTAAAAATTGGTTTGGAGACCATCAAAGTTCAATATGTGCATGATGCTGAATTTAAAGATGTATTGCCGAATTGTAAGGAAGGGGGAACATGGAATAAGTTCATCATTAACGATGGATTTCTGTTTCGCGCTTACAAGCTATGCATTCCAGCTAGCTTTGTTCGTCTTTTGTTGTTGCAGGAGGCGCATGGAGGAGGACTAATGGGGCACTTTGGCGTGAAGAAGACATAGGATATACTTGCTACCCATTTCTTTTGACCAAAGATGAGACGTGATGTTGAGCATTTTGTTGCTCGCTGCACTACATGTCAAAAAGTTAAGTCACGACTCAATCCTCATGGTTTATATATGCCTTTTCCTGTACCTAGTGTTCCTTGGGAGGATATATCTATGGACTTTGTTTTAGGTTTACCTCGAGCAAAGAAGGGGAGGGATAGCATATTTGTTGGTGTGGATAGGTTCTTGAAAATGGCACACTTTATACCATGTCGTAAAAGCGATGATGTTATTAATGTTGTTGATTTGTTCTTTTGTAAAATTATTCGTTTGCATGGTGTGCCAAATACTATTGTTTCAGATCGTGATACTAAATTTCTTAGCCACTTTTGGAGATGTTTATGGGGTAAGTTGGGGACTAAACTGCTTTTAAGTACCACTTGTCACCCCCAAACTGATGGACAAACTGAAGTAGTCAATAGAACATTGTCTACTATGCTTAGGGTTGTTTTCAAGAATAATAAGAAAATGTGGGAAGAATGCTTGCTTGATATTGAATTTGCTTATAATCGTTCATTGCATTCTACTACTAAGATGTGCCCTTTTGAAATTGTGTATGGTTTCCTACCACGTGCACCTATTGATTTGTTGCCTCTTCCATCTTCGGAGAAGGTTAATTTTGATGCTAAAGAACATGCTGAATTGATTTTAAAAATGCATGAGTTAACTAAGGAAAACATTGAGCGTATGAATGCTAAATATAAACTTGCTGGAGGTAAGGGTAGAAAACATGTTGTGTTTGCAACTAGAGGTCTTGTTTGGTTACATTTGCGTAAGGATAGATTTCCTAATTTGCGCAATTCAAAGCTAATGCCATGTGTTGATGGTCCTTTTAAGGTGTTAGAGAAAATAAATGATAATGCATATAAACTTGAGCTGCCTGTAGATTTTGGGGTTAGTGCCACTTTTAACATTGCAGATTTGAAGCCTTATTTGGGTGAGGAAGATGATCTTCCGTCAAGGACAACTTCATTTCAAGAAGGGGAGGATGATGAGGACATCAATACCATTGTTACACCCACATCCCCTGCTGTTATACATACTGGACCAATTACTCGAGCTCGCACACGCCAATTAAATTACCAGGTACTTTCGTTTCTTGGTAACAATTCTAATGTTCATGAGAATATGATGCTGCCTAAATTGGATACATTTGTTTTGCTTACAAATGAAGGGACTAGCTTGGACAAGAAAGATGAACCTTGGAGCGAGTTCAAGCATGGAGATGATGGTGTGCGCAAGGGGAACAAGAACGGAGTTACAAGTGATGATTCTAGGACTTTGAAGCCACCATAATGAGTGAATGAAGCCTTGAACGAAATATACAAGATTCCACTTCATAAATTTTTCCCAGAGGCTATCCTAGGTGATGTGTCACCTTATTTTTGGGTCAGGCCCATGTAATTTCGAAATACTTGATTATAGGCTGTTTTTAGAGTCCGTATGTGTGGGGAAACAAGAGTTAGGGTTGGTTTCGGACCCCTCCTCCAAGGGCCACGAAATTCCCCCCTCTCTCCTCCATATATACAGCCCTTAGGGCATCTGAGGAAGTCCTGGATTAGGGGGTATCCGGACAGCCGGATTATATCCTTTGGCTGAACTGTTGGACTATGAAAATACAAGATTGAAGACTTCGTCTCGTGTCCGGATGGAACTCTACTTGGCGTGGAAGGCAAGCTAGGCAGTACGGATATGGATATCTCCTCCTTTGTAACCGACCTTGTGTAATCCTAGCCCCCTCCGGTGTCTATATAAACCGGAGGGTTTAGTCCGTAGGACAACAAACAATCATACCATAGGCTAGCTTCTAGGGTTTAGCCTCTCCGATCTCGTGGTAGATCAACTCTTGTAATACTCATATCATCAAGAATAAATCAAGCAGGACGTAGGGTTTTACCTCCATCAAGAGGGCCCGAACCTGGGTAAAACATCGTGTTCCCTGCCTCCTGTTACCATCCGCCTTAGACGCACAGTTCGGGACCCCCTACCCGAGATCCGCCGGTTTTGACACCAACATTGGTGCTTTCATTGAGAGTTCCTCTGTGTCGTCGCCGTTAGGCTTGATGGCTCCTACCATCATCGATAGCGATGCAGCCCAGGGTGAGATTTTTCTCCCCGGACAGATCTTTGTGTTCGGCGGCTTCGCACTGCGGGCCAACTCGCTTGGCCATCTGGAGCAGATCGAAAGTTACGCCCCTGGCCACCAGGTCAGGTTTGGAAGCTTAAATTACACGGCCGATATCCGCAGAGACTTGATCCTCGACGGATTCGAGCCCCTGCCTTGTGCTCCCCGCGGTCATGGTGAGTATGATTTAGCTCTACCATCGGAGAGTATTCAGGAGATCGCACCGGCAGCCGCTCCGAGCCTCAATTCGGAGCCAGTTGCGCCATCCATGGACGGGTGGATGGACCCCGTCATGGAGGCCGTATCCTCAGCGGTGATCGAGCCGAATATCGACCTTACCCTTCACGAGAGCCGTGTTGCCAAACTGCCGGATCCTTCTCCAGCCACGGGCTCCGAACCGCCTACGCCCATCGAATCCGATTGGGCACCGATCATGGAGTTTACCTCCGCGGATATTTTTCAGCACTCGCCCTTTGGCGACATACTGAACTCATTAAGGTCTCTCTCCTTGTCAGGAGAGGCCTGGCCGAACTACATCCAGTAGGATTGGGATGCGGATGACGAAGATATTCGCCGCCCACCCACCACCCACTTAGTAGCCACTGTCGATGACTTAACCGACATGCTCGACTTCGACTCCGAAGACATCGACGGTATGGACGACAATGCGGAAGTCAAAGATGAACCACTACCCACCGGGCACTGGATAGCCACCTCATCATACGATATATACATGGTGGACACACCCAAAGAAGGCAATGGCGATGAGACAACGGAGGATGACCCCTCCAAGGAGCAACCCAAGCACCGACGTTAGCGGCGCTGCTCTAAGTCCAGCCAAGGCAAAAGTGGTGATACATGCACCGGAGATAATAGCACTCCGGACAGTGCCGAAGACAACAACAATCCCCTCTAGCAAGATTTAGAGCAGGAGGATGGAGGAGCCAGCCCTCCTGAGAGAGCGGCAGATGGAGAGGCGGAGGATGATAATTATATGCCTCCCTCTAAAGACGAGGCAAGCCTCGACGATGACGAATTCTTCGTGCCAGAGGATCCCATCAAACAAGAGCGCTTCAAGCGCCGGCTTATAGCCACGACAAATAGCCTTAAGAAAAAGCAGCAGCAGCTTCAAGCTGATCAAGATTTGCTAGCCGACAGATGGACTAAAGTCCCAGCGGCCGAGGAATATAAACTCGAACGCCCCTCCAAGAGTTACCCAAAGTGTAGGTTGCTACCCCGACTGGAGGAGGAAGCACCGAAACCTACATCCCCGGCGTATGACGTGGCTGATCGGCCACCTCGTGGCCGCGACAGAGAAACATTCCAGCCAAAAGCTCAGCCCGCACCCCGACGCCATTCAAATAAAAAGGCATGGGGAAATACGCCAGACTTGCGAGACGTATTGGAGGACAAAGCAAAACATGCAAGATCGATCTACAGATCACGAGGGCGCGCCACTATGAGAGACGATAATCGTCACGCCGGATATAGTAAAAGTAAGTCCGGCCGGGCCGAACACAGCGGGCAAGACTCATTTGAGCTGCGTCGTGACATAGCCCAGTACAGAGGCGCCGCACACCCCCTATGCTTCACACACGAAGTAATGGATCATCAAATCCCAGAGGGTTTCAAACCCGTAAATATTGAATCATACAACGACACAACAGATCCTGCGGTATGGATCAAGGATTTACTCCTGCACATCCACATGGCCCGCGGTGATGACCTACACGCCATCAAATACCTCCCACTAAAACTCAAAGGACCAGCTCGGCATTGGCTCAACAGCTTGCCAGCAGAGTCCATTGGCTGTTGGGAAGATCTGGAAGCCGCATTCCTCGACAACTTTCAGGGCACTTATGTGTGACCACCAGATGCCGATGACTTGAGCCACATAATTCAACAGCCAGAAGAATCGGCCAGGTAATTCTGGACACGGTTCCTAACAAAGAAAAATCAAATCATCGATTATCTGGATGCAGAGGCCCTAGCAGCTTTCAAGCACAACATCCGCGACGAGTGGCTAGCCCGGCACCTTGGTCAGGAAAAGCCGAAATCTATGGCAGCCCTCACGACACTCATGACCCGCTTTTGCGCGGGAGAAGACAGCTGGCTGGCTCATAGTAATAACATATCAAAGAAACATGGTACTTCGGATACCAAGGACGACAATGGCAGGTCACGTCTCAACAAACATAAGCGCCGCATTAACAACGACAATACCGAGGATACGGCAGTCGATGCCGGATTCAAAGGCTCTAAACCCGGTCAGCGGAAAAAGCCATTCAAAAGAAGCACTCCGGGCCCATCCAGTTTGGACCGTATACTCAATCACTCGTGTCAAATACACGGCACCCCCGACAAGCCAGCCAACCACACCAACAGGGATTGTTGGGTGTTGAAGCAGGCTGGCAAGTTAAATGCCAAAAATAAAGATAAGGGGTCACATAGCGATGACGAGGAGGAGCCCCGGCAGCCGAACACTAGAGGACAAAAGAGGTTCACCCCACAAGTGCGGACGGTGAACATGATATACGCAACCCACATCTCTAAGAGGGAGCGGAAGCGTGCGCTCAGGGACGTATATGCGTTGGAGCCAGTCACCCCAAAGTTCAACCCATGGTCCTCCTGTCCGATCACCTTTGATCGCAGGGACCACCCCACTAGTATCCGTCATGACAGATTTGTTGCACTGGTCCTAGACCCAATCATTGACGGATTTCACCTCACTCGAGTCCTAATGGACGACCGCAGCAGCCTGAACCTGCTTTATCAGGACACAGTGCACAAAATGGGTATAGACCCCTCAAGGATCAAACCCACAAAAACGAACTTTAAAGGTGTCATACCAGGTGTAGAGGCCCATTGCACAGGCTCAGTCACACTGGAACTGGTCTTCGGATCCCCGGATAACTTCGGAAGCGAAGAGTTAATCTTCGACATAGTCCCATTCCACAGTGGCTACCATGCACTGCTCGAGCAAACCGCA
Source organism: Triticum dicoccoides (assembly GCF_002162155.2). NCBI lineage: Eukaryota > Viridiplantae > Streptophyta > Magnoliopsida > Poales > Poaceae > Triticum > Triticum dicoccoides. The sequence continues at coordinate 335,494,453 of NC_041384.1, forward strand.
TTCGCGAGATTCAATGCGGTACCACATTATGCATATCTCAAGCTCAAGATGCCAGGACCTTGGGGGGTCATAACATTCAATGGAAACAAAGAGCGCTCTCTCCGCATGGAGGAACACACTGCGGCCCTCGCAGCAGAAGCGCAAAGCAGCCTCTTAAGGCAACCCACTAGTTCGGAGATTAAGGACCCGGACACCTTCAAGCGCGCCCGGAGTAATCGGCAACTGGACCGCTTGGCACGTTCCGAGCTCGCATAGCAATGCGGCCCCCACCCCGGTCTCAGCCAAACAACGAAATCTGTGCCACGCGTACATAATTACGCGTTAAAAATACCATGGGCACAGGCGGGGAGGGGGGCACGACTGCCGCACGCTCCAAGTCGCGGCTTAAACCGCACTAGGGGCTTCTCGCTTTGTTATTTTTCTCTTTCAGGACTTTAATCTCTAGAAACCCTATCCGGCAGCATGATTGCCAAACACATGATGCAGCAACCAAGGACGCAGAAAGCTACATCACACCATGGAACTCCCAGGTGGATTACGATAACGAGTGAAATATTTGCTATAATACTATTCCTCAGCTTGCCCTTGGAAGGGACATGTCAAACAGTCCTACTTTTTGCTTATCGCACTACTTGTATCATTCTGCTTCAATGCACCTTTTTAAATAAACAATGCATAGCATTAAGACTATTATTGCATTCTTCCTTTTTATATATATGTTCATTCACGACATCTAGCACCGTACACTCTGGTATGGCCAATACGCTAGGGGCTTAAGCATACCCCATAATACGGCGTGAGAAGTCCGAACACTTTCGACAGTCCGGCACCCTGAACTTATAGCATTATATGCATCAGCTCCGAATCATGTCTTGGGTCAATAGTTGGGTTTTCCCGGCTCCCATGTTTTGGTACCTTACGTTCTGCTATATCGGCTAAGGTAGCACTGGGAGAACTACTGCGATTGTGCCCCGGTTCTGCTGGGCTAAGCACCTCAGTAGAGAAAGCTAAAATTGACTGTCATGATAAGGAGAGAGACTAGTCGCTGTTCGAGAGATTTCAAGTCCCTAAAGACTTATGCCGCTTAGAGCGAGGAGTCGGACCTATCCGGCTTAAGGCGTGTATCGCGCCCCGAATTCGGCCTTCCGACTACTAGGGGCTTCGCTGAAATTTAAAATTATAGAATTCTATGGCTAAGTGAGAGTGATAACGCATTATAGTCCGATTGCCTTGTTCGTTGTGCTGAGCACCTCCCTCGAAGGACCCAACAATGGGAACAAGAGTGCTCAGGTTTATCCCGAACACCCCAGCACTCATGGCGTGGGGGCAGAAGCCGACGACTAGCCATCTCTCAAATTTGATAAATAGCCGAACAAAAGGTAATATTTTAAATTCAGACAAGTGTTGCATAGCGCATATGAACAAGTTTTCATAATACGGGATTACACGAGCAAGTTTATTCAAATATCACATCTTTTGCACACTCGTCCGCTATGAGACGGGCACCCTTTAGGACACCCTCATAGTACATCTCGGGGTGACGATGCTCCTTGCCCGCAGGCGACCCTTCCTTCACCAGCTTCACGGCGTCCATCTTGGCCCATTGCACCTTGACACGGGCGAAAGACCGGCGTGCGCCTTCGATGCAGACGGACCGCTTAATGACTTCCAGCCGTGGGTAGGCATCCACAAGCCGCCTCACCAGGCTGAAGTAACTGTTGGGAAGGGCTTTGCCAGGCCACATCCGGACTATAAAGCCCTTCATGGCCTGTTCGGCCGCCTTGTGCAGCTCGACTAGTTGCTTCAGCTGGTCGCTCAGAGGCTTCGGGTGTTCGGTCCCAGTATACTGAGACCAGAACAGCTTCTCCGTTGAGCTTCCCTCCTTGGCCTGGTAAAACTGTGCGGCATCCGACACGCTACGGGGCAAATCTGCGAATGCTCCTGGAGAGCTCCGGATTTGGGTAAGTAACAAGTAATTTACTTTCACATGCTTGCTTTGCATATAGGATGCCTTACCCGCCGCTATCTTGTTCATCGCATCAATCTCCTGGAGGGCCTTTTGGGCTTCGGCCTTGGCACTCTTTCCACTATCAAGGGCCACGGCAAGCTCGAACTCTCGCATCTTCAAGTCAAGCTCCAACGCCTCGTGCTTCGTCATGAGAGCGTGGAGCTCTTGTTGCACCTCACCCACCCGTGCCTCTTGTTTTTCCCACTCGGTGCGCTCCTGGGCCGCTTTGTTTTCGGCCTCGGATAGCGCTTGCTTCAGGGTCGCCACCTCAGTCATGGCCCCTGGCAAATTTATGATGTTCCTGTCATTTTGCAATCGCATTCTTTATATATATATGCATAGACTAGGTACTACTTACCTTTGTTCTCCTCGAGCTGCCTCTTGGCAAGGCCGAGCTCTTCCTTGGACCCTTCGAGGTCCTGCTTCAGTGCGGCGACCTCCGCAGTCAGTGCGGCAGAGGCCAGTAGCGAAGCCTGCATACGCATATAGACATACTTATATTAGACTCCTGCGATATTGTTTGATCCTCTATTCGGCTTTTCTTTGTGAACACCGAACGGAGCATTAGGGGCTACTGTCTATGCGGTAATATTTGTCCTATATTTCAAACACTTACCACAAAGCCTGTTAGCAGGCTGGCACAGGCTTCAGTTAGTCCACTCTTGGCGGACTGAACCTTCTGGACCACCGCACTCATAATAGTGTGGTGCTCTTCGTCGATGGAAGCACTGCGAAGCACTCCCAGCAGATTGTCCGGTGCCTCTGGATGGACAGAGGTCGCCGGCACAGGCGTCTTGCCCCTTTGGGAAGGAGGCCGCCTGCCCGAGTCCGGAAACATTGGAGGTTCCGACGCGGTGTTCGGCTGAGGGCCGAACTCGGAGCCCTCGGGAGCCTTGCTCCCTCTGCTCCCGAAGTCCGGAAGGTCGCCTTGAGGCGCCTCCAGGACTGTTTCCCCTCGACCCGGTGCCTCTTGAGACAACACCTTGGTGTTTTCTGTCAGGCAAGGGGAGGTGGCGGTCGGAAGTGGATCGCTATCCATATCCGACGAGCCCAGGGAGCCGTCCGACGAGGATACATCGATAGGGGTGCGGGGCGGTCTGCATAATCATAATTCGGCGTTGGGAGAAGCAGTGTGACAAAGGTATGCTATGAGTTACTCTGGTATCCGAATACTTACGACTTCACCAGGGGCTTGGCCCTGAGCAGCCACTCGTCTCCGCCTTTGGTGGCGATGGTGGAGTAGTCCGGAAGGAGAGTCCTTCCCTTCTTGGACCCTTCGGCCCCCCCGGTTGGGGCGGCCTTCCTTTTCTTGTCTCCCCCGACTGGAGGGGGAGCATCTTCATCTTCTTCCTCGTCTTCAGGGGTGGAATGCGTCGTGGAGTTATCGGACGATGAGTCTGATAACACCTGGCGTTGGGAACTCTTTCGGGTTCCCTTGGTCTTCTCCGGCACCTTGTAAGGAGTCGGAGTCAGCATCTCCGTCAGGAGAGCGTCCGTAGTGTCTTCGGGCAGAGGGGCCGGACAGTTAATCTGCCCCGACGTCTCCACCCAGTCCTGTCAAAGGCATGGAGCTCAGACCCCGCACATAGTTAAGCTAGAGGAAATAAATATCCTACTGGATGTATAGAACTCACCGAATGCGCTGGGCGCTTCATGCTTAGCCCGCGCTCCTCGATGAGAGAGGGAGGGACCTCGGCGCCCTTGAACAGCACCCTCTAGATGTCCTTGTGCGTCGTGTCAAAGAGCTCGCTCAGAGTCTGGTGCTGGGCCGGGTCGAACTCCCACAAGTTGAAATCCCGTTGTTGACATGGGAGGATCCGGCGGATGAGCATGACCTAGACTATGTTGACAAGCTTGAGCTTCTTGCTTGCCATATTCCGGATACATTTCTGGAGTCCGTCCAGCTCCACCGATGAACCCCAGGATAAGCCCTTCTCTTTCCAGGAGGTGAGCCACGTGGGGATTCCGGATCGAAACTCGGGGGACACCACCCAGTTGGTGTCGCGTGGCTCAGTGATGTAGAACCAAGACGATTGCCACCCCTTTATGGTCTCCACGAAGGAGCCTTCAAGCCATATAACATTGGGCATCTTGCCCACCATGGCTCCACCGCATTCTGCTTGTTGGGCCCCCACCACCTTCGGCTTGATATTGAAGGTCTTCAGCCACATGCCGAAGTGGGGCCGGATGCGGAGGAAAGCCTCACACACGACGATGAACGCCAAAATGTTGAGGATGAAGTTCGGGGCCAGATCATGGAAGTCCAGCCCGTAGTAGAACATGAGACCACGGACGAATGGATGGAGGGGAAACCCCAGTCCGCGGAGGAAGTGGTGGAGGAAAACTACCCTCTCATGAGGTTCCGGGGTAGGAACGATCTGCCCCGCAGCGAGCAGCCGGTGCGCGATATTCGCGGCTAAGTATCCGGCTCCGTGCAGCTTCTTGATGTGTCCCTCCGTAACGGAGGAAGCCATCCATTTGCCTCCCACTCCGGACATGTGTTGGAGAAGGTTGAGGGGAAGTATGTGGACTTGGGCGTTGGAGCTCGAGTGCGCAAGAACGGATGAGCAAGGAGGGAGAAGGCATGGGTAGAGAAAGGTTAAACCTTATCTCTTTATAAGGGCGGCCGAAACTATGCTCCCCACTAGCCTGGTAAAACTCACTTATCCCCCAAGCGTCGTAATTGGTGGCGCGGTTGGGTTACCCACGCCCGTATTGATGAGAATCCCGTAATAAGGGGGACACCATCTCTGTGTTGACAAGACGTGTCAGGAAACTGCCTCGCGTTATGTGCGGGGCTAGTTAAAGAAAAACGGTTCGAGTAATCACCAAGCCATGGCGTGATGTCATTTTGCCAAAACATGTCAGCATATTAGATTTGTGGAAATATTATTCTCTCTACGGTGGTATGTGGAACTTATTTTGTAGGGTTGGACACTATCCTTGTATTCAGATTTTTCTGTGGTGTATTCGGAGGAGGAACCCGCCTTGCAATGCCGAAGACAACACTACGCGCTGGACTCATCGTCATTGAAGCCTGGTTCAGGGGCTACCGAGGGAGTCCTGGATTAGGGGGTATCCGGACAGCCGGATTATATTCTTTGGCCGGACTGTTGGACTATGAAGATACAAGATTGAAGACTTCGTCTCATGTCCGGATGGAACTCTACTTGGCGTGGAAGGCAAGCTAGGCAGTACGGATATGGATATCTCCTCCTTTGTAACCGGCCTCGTGTAACCCTAGCCCTCTCCGGTGTCTATATAAATCGGAGGGTTTAGTCCGTAGGACAACAGACAATCACACCATAGGCTAGCTTCTAGGGTTTAGCCTCTCCGATCTCGTGATAGATCAACTCTTGTAATACTCATATCATCAAGAATAAATCAAGCAGGACATGGGTTTTACCTCCATCAAGAGGGCCCGAACCTGGGTAAAACATCATGTTCCCTGCCTCCTGTTACCACCCGCCTTAGACACACAATTCGGGACCCCCTACCCGAGATCCACCGGTTTTGACACCGACAGCATCGTTTAGACTTTGGGTTTTGTTTAGATTAAAAGTTCGTCATAGATGCAACTTCGCGTACTTCATTTGTGTTCAACGACCAGACAAAGGCGTCACAGAACCTCACCTTGATCAATAAAGCTTTCATCTTATATTTGCGATATCCATATTTCGATCTCATTTTCTTGCTTGTTCTTTGTTTTGCACGCAGGAAATAGACCCTCGTGGTCAGGTTGATCATGCTCCGGCGTGGTCCATAACCCTTGGAAGTTGGTTTAGCAATTGCTAAGGCACGACGTCTTCGCACGTTCGTAGCCGGATCATCAAAGTCGACTCCCATAGAAAATGATAGATATCTCATCGAAACATCGGGACACCTTCGCCTCTATCATTCCCCAAGTTTTCTCTTCTTTCATCCACGAAATCTCCTCAATTTTGACTCCAAAAAATCCCCAAATTCCGACCAAAATTGCGTCCCAGAGCTCAAATCCCGTGTCGACCCCGACCCACCAGACGTCCGACCTTTACCGAACGACCGGAACCCCTAACCTGAGCTAAAACATCGGATTTCCAGCCTTTTCCGTACGTCCGTCCTGCTCTAGCCATCGAAAGTCTGACGTTTATTGGACGTCCAACCCCTGTAGATTCTAACTTCAGCTGATTTTTGTTTCGGCCATAACTAATTCATCCGAACTCCAATTTTGATGATCTTTAGTTCGTTTTGAATCTCTTGACATCTTCCTTCCCACAAAAATACTTCCAACATCATTTGACTCCATCAAATTATGGAATTTTGGCATCTTCGCCTAGGACCTTCACCACAGCATCCGCATTACCACCATAGTCTTCCACAACCTAACCCATTTTGTTCACCATAGCATTAGTGGTTATTTGAGTTGTGATTTGAGTCTCATATCCATGTGTGTTTCCGTGTGCCACATATTGCTATTGGTCTAGTTGTTTCACTTGCGAATTTGTGAATCTTTTTCAACATTATTGACTCTTGCTAACATTTTGCATCAAATTTTTGTGCCACTATCCTCACCAAGCTCCACCATAAGCTTTATTTGTGTAGGTGTGAGAAATCGATGAGATTGGTACCAATTGTGCTATTTCCTTTGTTACATTATTGAGTGATCATTAATCCATCTTCAACATTGGGTAAGGTACATTTCGTCTAGTTCTTCTCTTTCTCCCACTCGCATTTTCTCGAGTCTTGTGATGGATAGGCAAGGAATTTCATCTCTGGTCTTCGACAACAACGACAGCGCGCACAACTACATCACCAAATTGACAATCTTTGATCTGCAACGACAAATGCACGACACACAATCAAGATTGCGAGAGCACATCAAGAACCACTCAATCGACATTCGTCACTCCTAAGAAAGGAAAAGGGACTACATCAACAACAAGCTTTCCGCACAAAAGGAGGAGCAAGACGCAAAGATGGAGGAGATTCGAACTTTGGTGGCCAAACGTTCTTCCCCTTCATCATCCTCAAGGCAACGGCGAGCAAGTCAATCATCTTCGGAGTGCCCAAGCGATGCAAGCACAATTCGTCCACGTCCACATCTTCGTGGCGACCACCATCACCTTCGTGATCCATATCATCATGAAGGGAAAGTCACCTCCAAGCAACATGTGCACGACGACAACGACGAATCACATCTACTACGAGCTAAAGCACGACAACGACACCATCATCATGAAGATGCTCAAAACGCGCAAACTTACAAGTCCCAACAAGCTCTACATCAAGATACAGCCAAACTCCATGAGCTCAATAGAAGACCGCGAGATAACCACAACCAAGATGGCGCTACGGCTACAACAACCACTTCGGCATCTTCGCCGAGTGCTATCAAGGTATCTTCGACTTTGGACGTACAACATCTTCGCCTACTTCCCACGAGTACGCCTACATCGAAATCCTCAAGTCCAAGGAGACCAACTACGAGCGAGGGTGACACTTCCATCTTCGGAAGCCCCTCAAGAAAGATGGTCGAGCATGGGAAATTCCCTTCGGTCATGGAGACGAGCTATGAGGTGCCACATCATATGGGTCTCCAACAACAATACGGTGACAAGAAGGTCAAGCTAGGGCCATCCCCTTCGACCACGGCGATGAGCACGAACCTCTTAAACAACATGAAGGCGGTGCTCATATTGGACTCATACTCCGAGTCAAGCTACGCGAGCGCACATGAGGCATTCTCTTTGATCTCAAAGGAGAGTGATGATTTGCCACATCCTACGGCATTCATCTTTGGAGGGGTTATGGATGAGGAGGTTGAGCAGGAGACTATCCCTTCAACCAAGGCGGTGATAGCAGGTGAGCATGGAGACATTTGCACCTACATCTCTTTGACACCCACATATGATGAGATGCACCAATTTCCATGTGAGGAGAGCCACCACCCCATGAGGGAGATGAGTGACCCCACCATATATGACATTGAGTGCATTTCCTATGAGAGGATGAGTGGGACCACCAGTAGCCCCACACATGGGAGCATGTCACACATCTTACGTGAGGTTGAGAGCCATTTGAGTGACTCCACCAACCATATGAGTGAGAGCATCCTTGAGGGAGTGAGTGAGCCACCACACTTAGTGAGTGAGGTAGTTGAGACGACATGTGAGGTCACTATGATTTCTAACAATTTAACCTCTACTCCGAGTGTGTTTTCTTATTTAGTTCTAGGTCTCCTACATGACGACATGCCAATCCTTGACGAGTCCATACCTCCAATGGAGAAGACGATGGCCATGGTGGACGATGATGCACCCCCCACATTGTTCCATCAAGATGAAGATGACCACGACTTAGTGTTCGACACCTCACCTACAACACATGAGCGATGCTCCAAAGGTAACATAGGTGATGGTGCTTCTCTTGTCCCACTAGTGGACTATCTTGCAAATGGTTTCTTGCATGATGTTGATCACCTTATGGATTCACCACATACTATGTATTCTACATGCTTTGATATGCCACCCATTTATGATGAATATGATGATGAGCATGTTGATTTTCCTAGTTGTGATGCTATGCTCCATAGGATATCATGTGAAAATTCTTTTGGTCACATCATGTTTGACAACCCCTTAAACTTGCCATATGCTATGAGTGTGATCTCCCATATTGCATCATTTCAATCTCAACATAGTAACTATGCATGCCCCATTAAAATAAATCCATTTGCACTTACGACATAGATGATGAGATGATGGTCATTGGGTTTTGTTTTTCTAGTGATGATATTGCTAACCTTACTTTACATGATTTGCGCAATTCATCTACTATGCCATGCCATGATCACATTGTTCCAAATATGCTTTGTTTTGGATGTTGTCAATATTCTCCATGTAATGTTTCCATTAATGATCACTAGGACATATGCCCGTGCGTTGCAACGGGAAAATAAATTGGCGTGCATGTGCTAGCACGACAACCCGTGCTTCGCTAGGCCAAAATGCGTACCAGCAACACGACATCCGAACAATGACATGGAGTTGCCAAGGTTTAGACAAAAAAATACATTCTCCATACAATTTATGCCTCTAGTTAATAATCGGCACACGACATCGCACACAAAATCCTTGCTATCTTTGTAGCCCTAAAATTCTTCCTTCCTTTAACTTTAAAAATACTCATAGTGTCATGCAACGTTTCCTTCCTTGAATGTTCCGACCCACACACACACAATCCTTCCTAGTAAGTTCTTTATTTTAGCCCACACGTCCCTCTTTGCAGGGTGCACCACGTCCTAAATCCATCATCTCTTTTATCATGAGTTTAAACGCCCTCTCGTCCGTTGTCATCTTCCCCTTTTCTAGGTGTCTTGTTGATATTACAGCCAACTTCCTAACCTATATAAATGGGTGGGAATCGTCTTAAAGGAGCAAGGTAGGATTATTTCACATGAAATATTGATGTTTTGCAGCGTACTGGACTGGAGATTATGTTTTTCTCATGTGGCTCGTGGCCCAGAAAAGCCTAGCAACAATTATTAGATGCTCAAATAGGCCCAGCAATTTGATTAAAAAAAGCATGCAAGCAGCCTTTAGTACTGTTTAGAAAGTCAGGTGAGTCTGAATGGAGAGGTCATTGTCTCGATAAGAAAAAAATAGAAATATAGGCTGTCTGCTTAGTTTCCTTAACATGTACGCTTAGTTTCCTTTGCACGTACATCACATCACGGTTTCTTTCCTTTGCACATGTATATTCGTCAAACGGAAAATGGACCTTACCAAAAACAAATTATTGTACATGAAAATACTTAGAACGGGACGAAACAGAGCGATACCAAACCAAGACTACCTATTCCCTTTAATAGTAGGTATAGATGAGGATCCCCCATAGTTTCCTCGTACATATTGGGAGATTTTGATGCATTCCATACTTTGCATGATTCCCATAAATGCGTGTACCATACGCATTCCATGAATAACAATGCTCTGCATATTTCTCATGATGCATTACACAATTTGAGTCTCCATTATGCCATACATAACAACAAACCTATCATGAAGGATGACATGTTTCTATATCACGCATCTCATTTATTTGCGCATTGGATATTTTGTGCTAATCAACACATGCGCGTGCGTATCATGATGGATGATGTGTACATATACCACACACACACAATTTTCCCTTTGCCTTTGTTTTGTGTAGGTACTCATGAACAATCGTCAACCTCACTATCCCATGAGTTGACGAAACGAGCTCTTGAGAGCAATGATGACTTGGCATCCCGTGGACTATCCTTACCACCATTCCCTTCGCGCACGGACTACGCGCATCTCTTCTACTTGGCTCTCACACGGCTATGGGCTATATACCACTTGTTCATTTATGCCCATCGTACCATGTTCACTTTGCATGTTATGCCTCTTTACATGATTTTGCCATGCAATTGTGACCCTTGCTTGCATCTACCCATGATTCACAATTATGATACTCCTATGTGTATTTGCATGCTTGGTGGAGATCCTTGTTGCTATTGCCAGGTTTACCGTGTGCCACATGCTATTATTGATTCTTGTGTTGGGAGAGTCATGATGTCCCATTGTTATTTACATATGGCCTCTCGCCAATACATTGATGATACATTGCCCATATCTTGCTTTCATGCTTGTGATATGTCATGTGCATTATTCATGACCACTATTTGTACTCTTGACATGCTTGCCATGATTCCTTCTAGTACATTGCATCTTCGCACTACTAGCTTGCTTGACTTGATCACTATGATTGCTTGCCTCGTCGCATCGCCCATGTTCCATTCTTACTCGCTTTCTTGGGTTGATGACATATATGTTGATGCCTCTCACATGATATATCCTAATCATTGTCGCTTGTCTCCATTAGTGGCATCTCTCATATCCCCTTGTATTGAGTGCCAACTTGCTATGCTTATTGATCGTGGAGACTTGGACATATTACTTGTGATGCAAGCTTGTTTGATTGAGCCTATTGTATTTGGGTGTTCTCGCATCATATGCCTCCATACTATGAAATGCCCCCTTGTCCTTTCTTATGATGAGCATGATGCATAGACTTGTTGGGTATCTTACCACACGAATGATAGGTTTTGCACTCCCTGTAACCTCATTTATTTTTCAGACTGTTTGTCATGTTCTTTCGTTTTGAAGGATTCACAAGGTGGTACCATCACTAGACAAATTGGTTATGTGAAGGCATACAAGATGCGCAACTCCGACATCTTTGAGACATTTCTAAGGGTGACCTCCTTCCCTTTGAGCCATCCTCACATATGCATATTGGATGGGTCATTCTTTCATTGTTGTTTCCTTCTTCTTGTCTACATGTTACACATATTGGATGGAGGACCAACATTGGAGATGGACCCTATGACCTTCAAGTTGAGGAGTGCTCGGACTTATTGGATGCACCTTCGAACCTCCACTCACGCCACGACATCAAGCATTGGTACATCAACACTCCTTTGACACATTGCACCAACAACTCCATATTTGTTTATTGTGCTCACGCACGTCATCCTCGATGGACATATCATACTCACCACAAGTTTGCACCCTATGCATGGATTGACTCACATTATGATTGCCTTGTTACATCTTGTATTCCCATGTCATCCATGATATATGAGCTTGTGCATTTCCTTCACAAATTTGTTGTGATCTTCCTTGATAGCATCTTCATACATCATGATCATATTGCCCGCCATCAATTAACATAATCACTTTGAGCACCAATTACCATGTTCATGCTTTTGATAAACCATCCCATTATGACATCATTTTGCACAATGGTCGCATTAATCACATCCCCAACACCTTTGTGCATACTCCAAATGCTTTTGCTCCCATGAATGTTTTGCATATCATTCTCTATCATTTTGATAAGCTTCATGCACTTTGTCACGAACATTCTTGCTGAACGGACTCATACTTACTTGATGGACACTTTGTGTGTGCTAACCGTTGTATTTTCGAGTGTCGTTTGTGTTTGCTCTTCTTGCATTTATACCACTCTGGCGACACCTTGGAGTACTTGGATTGCATCATGTCTTCAACTCCATGTAACTACAAGTCTGCCCATGACAACCATTTCCATGGTGATGAGGATCACGACCCGAGGTCGGATCATTCCCAAGGGGGGGGAGATGATGAGGAGCATCCTATGATCATCCCCATGTACACTACAACTACTCCCCATGCCGCAAGAGAACATATGATGAGGCCTCGACTATACGCCATTGGGCTCAAGGAACCAAGAGGGAGACCATGGACAAGATGGCGAGTACACCAAGTGCGAGGAGCAATAGAAAAAGCTGCCAGGAAGCTACAGCCCAAGGACGCCCCACGTCCTTCGGACGACCGACGATCTTCAGACGTCCGACACTTGGAGACTCCACCAGTGCTACCTCTTGAGCACTGCGTTGGTTTTCCCTTGAAGAGGAAAGGTTGATGCAGCAAAGTAGCGTAAGTATTTCCCTCAGTTTTTTAGAACCAAGGTATCAATCCAATACGAGGCTATGTGTGAGTCCCCCCACCTGCAGAAAACAAATAAATCCTCGCAACCAACGCGATAAGGGGTTGTCAATCCCTACACGGTCACTTACGAGAGTGAGATCTGATAGATATGATAAGATAATCTTTTTTGTATTTTTATGATAAAGATGCAAAGTAAAATAAAAGGCAATGAAAATAATTATTATTGGAAGATTAATATGATGAAGATAGACCCGGGGGCCGTAGGTTTCACTAGTGGCTTCTCTCAAGAGCATAAGTATTCTACGGTGGGTGAACAAATTACTGTTGAGCAATTGACAGAATTGAGCATAGTTATGAGAATATCTAGGTATGATCATGTATATAGGCATCACGCCCAAGACAAGTAGACCGACTCCTGCCTACATCTACTACTATCACTCCACACATCGACCGCTATCCAGCATGCATCTAGAGTATTAAGTTCATAAGAACAGAGTAATGCCTTAAGCAAGATGACATGATGTAGAGGGATAAACTCATGAATTATGATGAAAACCCCATCATGTTATCCTCGATGGCAACAATACAATACGTGCCTTGCTGCCCCTACTGTCATTGGGAAAGGACACCGCAAAATTGAACCCAAAGCTAAGCACTTCTCCCATTGCAAGAAAGATCAATCTAGTAGGCCAAACCAAACTGATAATTCGAAGAGACTTGCAAAGATAACCAATAATACATAAAAGAATTCAGAGAAGATTCAAATATTGTTCATAGATAAACTTGATCATAAACCCACAATTCACCAGTCTCAACAAACACACCGCAAAAAGAAGATTACATCGAATAGAACTCCACAAGAGAGGGGGAGAACTTTGTATTGAGATCCAAACAGAGAGAAGAAACCATCTAGCTAATAACTATGGACCCATAGGTCTGAGGTAAACTACTCACACTTCATCGGAGAGGCTATGGTGTTGATGTAGAAGCCCTCCATGATCGATGCCCCCTCCGGCGGAGCTCCGGAATAGGCCCCAAGATGGGATCTCGTGGATACAGAAAGTTACGGCGGTGGAATTAGGGTTTTGGCTCTTGTTATGATCATTTGGGGGTACGTAGGTATATATAGGAGGAAGAAGTACGTCGGTGGAGCAACAGGGGCTCCACGAGGGTGGAGGGTGCGCCTGGGGGGTAGGCGCCCCCCTACCTCATGGCCTCCCTGTTGGTTGCTTAACGTAGGGTCCAAGTCTCCTGGATCATGTTCAGTGAGAAAATCACGTTCCCGAAGGTTTCATTCCGTTTGGACTCCGTTTGATATTCCTTTTCTTCGAAATCCTAAAATAGGCAAAAAAACAACAATTCTGGGCTGGGCCTTTGGTTAATTGGTTAGTCCCAAAAATAATATAAAAGTGGAAAATAAAGCCCAATAATGCCCAAAACAGTAGATAATATAGCATGGAGCAATCAAAAAATTATAGATACGTTGGAGACGTATCAAGCCCAAGCTTAATTCCTTCTCGTCCTCGAGTAGGTAAATGGTAAAAACAGAATTTTTGATGTGGAATGCTACTTGGCATAATTTCAATGTAATTCTTCTTAATTGTGGCATGAATATTCAGATCCGAAAGATTCAAGATAAAAGTTTAATATTGACATAGAAATAATAATACTTCAAGCATATTAACTAAGCAATTATGTCTTCTCAAAATAACATGGCCAAAGAAAGTTCATCCCTACAAAATCATATAGTTTAGTCATGCTCCATTTTCGTCACACAAGAATGCTCTCATCATGCACAACCCCGATGACAAGCCAAGCAATTGTTTCATACTTTAGTAATCTCAAACTTTATAAACCTTCACGCAATACATGAGCGTGACCATGGATATAGCACTATGGATGGAATAGAGTATAATGATAGGGATTATGTGGAGAAGACAAAAAAGGAGAAAGTCTCACATCAACGAGGCTAATCAATGGGCTATGGAGATGCACATCATTGATGTTAATGCAAGGAGTAGGGATTGCCATGCAACGGATGCACTGGAGCTATCAATGTATGAAAGCTCAACAAAAGAAACTAGTGGGTGTGCATCCAACTTGCTTGCTCACGAAGACCTAGGGCACTTTAGGAGGCCCATTGTTGGAATATACAAGCCAAGTTCTATAATGAAAAATTCCCACTAGTATATGAAAGCGACAAAACAAGAGACTCTCTATCATTAAGATCATGGTGCTACTTTGAAGCACAAGTGTGGAAAAAGGATAGTAGCATTGTCCCTTTTTATATTATTTTTTTGGGCCTTCATTTTTTTATTTGGCCTTTCTCTTTTTTATTGGGACAATGCTCTATTAAATGATGATCATCACACATCTATTTATTTACAAATCAATGATTACAACTCGATACTACAACAATGTATGACTCTATATGAATGCCTCCGGCGGTGTATCGGGATATGCAATGAATCAAGTGTGACATGTATGAAAATTATGAACGGTGGCTTTGCCACAAATACGATGTCAACTACATGATCATGCAAAGCAATATGACAATGATGAACGTGTCATGATAAACAGGATGGCGGAAAGTTGCATGGCAATATATCTCGGAATGGCTATGGAAATGCCATAATAGGTAGGTATGGTGGCTGTCTTGAGGAAGATATAAGGAGGTTTATGTGTGAAAGAGCATATCATATCACGGGGTTTGGATGCACTGGCGAAGTTTGTACCAACTCTCAATGTGAGAAAGGGCAATGCACGGTACCGAAGAGGCTAGCAATGATGGAAGGGTGAGAGTGCGTATAATCCATGGACTCAACATTAGTCATAAAGAACTCACATACTTACTGCAAAAATCTACAAGTCATAAAAAACCAAGCACTACGCGCATGCTCCTAGGGGGATATATTGGTAGGAAAATACCATCGCTCGTCCCCGACCGCCACTCATAAGGAAGACAATCAAAGAACACCTCATCTTTCAAATTTGTTACATAACGTTTATCATACGTGCATGCTACGGGACTTGCAAACTTCAACACAAGTATGTCTCAATTTCATAACTACTCAACTAGCACAACTTTAATATCACTACCTCCATATCTCAAAACAATCATCAAGCATCAAACTTCTCTTAGTATTCAAAACACTCATAAGAGAATTTTATTATTAATATTGTATGCCTAGCATATTAGGATTATTTAAGCAAATGACCATGCCATTTAAGACTCTCAAAATAATCTAAGTGAAGCATGAGAGATCAATAGTTTCTATAAAACAAATCCACCACCGTGCTCTAAAAGATATAAGTGAAGTACTAGAGCAAAACTATATAACTCAAAAGATATAAGTGAAGCACATAGAGTATTCTAACAATTTCTGAATAATGTGTGTCTCTCTCAAAAGGTGTGTACAGCAAGGATGATTGTGGTAAACTAACAAATAAAGACTCAAATAATACAAGGCGCTCCAAGCAAAACACATATCATGTGGTGAATAAAAATATAGCTCCAAGTAAAGTTACCGATAGAACTAGACGAAAGAGGGGATGCCTTCCGGGGCATCCCCAAGATTTGGCTTTTAGGTGTACTTAGATTATCTTGGGGGTGCCATGGGCATCCCAAAGCTTAGTCTCTTGCCACTCCTTGTTCCATAATCCATCAAATCTTTACCCAAAACTTGAAAACTTCACAACACAAAACTTAAAGTAGAAAATCTCGTGAGCTTGTTAGCGAAAGAAAACAAAAGACCACTTCAAGGTACTATAATGAACTCATTATTTATTTATATTGGTGCTAAACCTACTGTATTCCAACTTCTCTATGGTTTATAAACTATTTTACAAGCCATAGATTCATCAAAATAAGCAAACAACACACGAAAAACAGAATCTGTCAAAAACAGAACAGTCTGTAGTAATTTGTAGCTAGCGCAAGATCTGGAACCCAAAAAATTCTAAAATAAATTGCTGGGCGTGATGAATTTATCTATTAATCATCTGAAAAAATAATTAACTAAATATCACTTTCCAACTAAAAATGACAGCAGTTCTCGTGAGCGCTAAAGTTTCTGTTTTTTTATAGCAAGATTAACAAGACTTTCCCCAAGTCTTTCCAACGGTTCTACTTGGCACAAACACTAATTAAACACAAAAACACTACCAAAACAGAGGCTCGATAGATTATTTATTACTAAACAGGAGCAAAAATCAAGGAATAAAAATAAAATTGGGTTGCCTCCCAACAAGCGCTATCGTTTAACGCCCCTAGCTAGGCATAATATTTCAATGATGCTCACATGAAAGACAAGAATTGAAGCACAAAGAGAGCACCATAGAACACGTGACAAACACATCTAAGTCTAACATACTTCCTATGAATAGGCATCTTATAGGCAAACAAATTATCAAGGGAAGCAAAAACTAGCATATGCAAGAAAGCGGAAAGAAATAACATAATGAGAGGTAATCTAGTAACATGAAAATTTCTACAACCATATTTTCCTGTCTCATAATAATTACATGTAGGATCGTAAGAAAATTCAACAATATAGCTATCACAAAACATATTCTTAACAAGATCCACATGTATGCAAAGTTGACACTCTTCCAAAATAGTGGGATTAACATTAACTAAAGTCATGACCTCTCCAAACCCACTTTTATCAAAAACTTCATAAGATTGAACATTCGAAAAATATGTGGGATCTAAAGTTGACACTCTTCCAAACCACTTTCAATAATATTGCAAACACTATTATCAGTCTCATATTCACAATGGGGCTTAAATAAAGTTTCAAGATCAAAGGAAGAATCACCCCAATCATGATCATTGCAACAAATAGTAGTCATAGAAAAACTACCATCCCCAAGCTTAGGGTTTTGCATATCATTAACACAATTGACATTAAGAGAATTTATAATAACATCATTGCAATCGTGCTTTTTATCGAAGGAACTATTAAGTATGGGTGCAATAGCAATGATCTCATGTTTAACATAAGGAACTATAGCAAATTCATCTTCATAAATATTGGCATCATGGCCACAAGAATAGAAAGCATCATGTTCATCAAGGGATATTTCAATCAAATCATCAGAATCACAATTATCTATAGATTCATGCATATCATTATTTTCTTCCGAAGCAACGGTCATTCTTTCAATAAATTCTTTGACATAGACATTATGAGCATAGTTTTCATAGAAATATTGAAGTATGTCAAAATTTTCAAATTCGTAGAGAGTAATATCATATTTTTCAATCAAAGAAGCAACTTCATAAGCACCCTTAAAAGCAACAAATTCTTCAATTTGTTCGATATCGTAGTAACTATAAACACCCTTTGCATAAGAAGATAATATTTCAATATCATTAAACTCACATAGGTAGGGGGTGTTTTTTAGGGTTCTTAGAGCAACAAGTAAAATCACAAATTGCACAAAGATTCCAAGCATAACACAGCAATCTGTTTATTTGATTCCATAAGAGTTTCCCTTTTTCAGAAACGGTGACGCACAAAATGAGCATGCTCATCTAAAGATTTCCCATCAACTAGGATAGTTGGGGTATCAGCACAAGCGCATAATGATCGAAGATGATCTAAGTAGAACACTTTAAGTGGATCCATATCAATAGATTTTTAGCAAGCAAAGATGCAAGCAAATAGAAGGCACATGCAAACACAAACAAGGAGACATACGGGAAGAAGGCAGACAAAAGAAGAGGCAAATAGGGAAAGAGAAGGAGGACGGAGAGAGAGGGCGAATAAAACGACAAGGGTGAAGAGGGGGAGAGGAAAACGAGAGGCAAATGGCAAATAGTGTAATGCGGGAGATAAGGGTTTGTGATGGGTACTTGGTATGTTTGACTTTTGCGTAGACCTCCCCGGCAACGGGGCCAGAAATCCTTCTTGCTACCTCTTGAGCACTGCGTTGGTTTTCCCTTGAAGAGGAAAGGGTGATGCAGCAAAGTAGCGTAAGTATTTCCCTTAGTTTTTGAGAACCAAGGTATCAATCCAGTAGGAGGCTACGTGCGAGTCCCTCGCACCTGCACAAAACAAATAAATCCTCGCAACCAACACGATAAGGGGTTGTCAATCCCTACACGGTCACTTACGAGAGTGAGACCTGATAGATATGATAATATAACATTTTTGGTATTTTTATGATAAAGATGCAAAGTAAAATAAAAGGCAATCAAAATAACTAAGTATTGGAAGATTAATATGATGAAGATAGACCCGGGGGCCATAGGTTTCACTAGTAGATTCTCTCTAGAGAATAAGTATTCTATGGTGGGTGAACAAATTACCGTTGAGCAATTGACAGAACTGAGCATAGTTATGAGAATATCTAGGTATGATCATTTATATAGGCATCACGTCCAAGACAAGTAGACCGACTCCTGCCTGCACCTACTACTATTACTCCACACATCGACTGCTATCCAGCATGCATCTAGAGTATTAAGTTCATAAGAACAAAGTAACGCCTTAAGCAAGTTGACATGATGTAGAGGGCTAAACTCATGCAATATGATGAAAACCCCATCTTGTTATCCTTGATGGCAACAATACAATACGTGCCTTACTGCCCCTACTGTCACTGGGAAAGAACACCGCAAGATTGAACCCAAAGCTAAGCACTTCTCCATTGCAAGAGAGATCAATCTAGTAGGCCAAACCAAACTGATAATTTGAAGAGACTTGCAAAGATAACCAATCATACATAACAGAATTCAGAGAAGATTCAAATATTGTTCATAGATAAACTTGATCATAAACCCACAATTCATCGATCTCAACAAACACACCGCAAAAAGAAGATCACATCGAATAGATCTCCACAAGATAGGGGAGAACTTTGTATTGAGATCCAAAAAGAGAGAAGAAGCAATCCTGCTAATCACTATGGACCCGTAGGTCTGAGGTAAACTACTCACACTTCATCGAAGAGGCTATGGTGTTGATGTAGAAGCCCTCTGTGATCGATGCCCCCTCCGGCGGAGCTCCGGAACAGGCCCCAAGATGGGATCTCGTGGATACAGAAAGTTATGGCGGTGGAATTAGGGTTTTGCACCTGTTCTGATTGTTTGGGGGTATGTAGGTATATATAGGAGGAAGAAGTACGTCGGTGGAGCAACAGGGGGCCCACGAGGGTGGAGGGCGCGCCTGGGGGGTAGGCACGCCCCTACCTCGTGGCCTCCCTGTTGGTTGCATGACGTAGGGTCCAAGTCTCCTGGATCATGTTCGTGAGAAAATCACGTCCCCGAAGGTTTCATTCCGTTTGGACTCCGTTTGATATTCCTTTTCTTTGAAACCCTAAAATAGGCAAAAAGACAGCAATTCTGGGCTGGGCCTCCGATTAATAGGTTAGTCCCAAAAATCATATAAAAGTGGAAAATAAAGCCCAATAATGCCCAAAACAATAGATAATATAGCATGGAGCAATCAAAAATTATAGATACATTGGAGACGTATCAACCAGCCAGATCGACTCCAACCGAGGCAACCTACAGCGCCCGGAGGACCGACCAAGGCCGGGCGTCCGACGACCATCAGCCACTAGACGACCGACATCGTTTGGAAATCCAGCGCCACCTCAACCGAGCCGAAACATCAGAAGTCCGGCCTCCTCTGAACAACTAGATGCCCGCGAGCGACTGAACAACCAACACTCGTCAGACGTCTGCGCACAGTGTAACGGGCCTGAGGGCCATGTACCCCTTCGCCCCTCACTTACCCCTTCGTGGCCCTAGACTATATATACTCCTTCACCTCCTCCATTTTAGGGTTAGCAAAGTGATAGCTCATTTGTGAGATAGAGCGTTGCTCAACCATCCAGATCTGCTCCATCAAGAGAGACCGTTCCTCAACGGAGAAGATCCACTTGGATTAAAGACCCCTAACGGGAAGACCTCAAGACCTCCTCACGGAAACTAGTTACCTATATATCATCCTTTGTTGTATTCAGATCATGTATCTCTTTGTGTTTCGAGGATCTAGCATATGTGTGACCAAATCTTGTTGGTTTGAGTGTTTCTCTCGTGTTTCCTCTCGTGTTTTCTCTTTGTGTTCATCGCGGGATCCACTCCTATCGTGAAAGATCGGCCATCTAGGGTTCCACCCTACATCACCTTTGTGGTCAGGTTGATCGTGCTCTGGTGTGGTCTATAACCTCTCTGAGTTGATTTAGCAATTGCTAAGGCATGACATCCTTGCACGTTCGTAGTCAGATCATGAAAGTCTACTCCTCTGAAACGATAATCACCATCTCATCGAATGACAGGACGCCTTTGCCTCTATCAGTGTGTTTGGGGTTCCCTCCGGCAAGCTACTTGGGTTCTTGGTATCCCATCGTGGGGTCGAAGCCAATCCTGATAAGATCAAGTCCATTGAGCTGATCCAGGCAACCAGGATAGTTAAAGATGTGAGGCATCTGACAGGGTGCATTGCCACACTTAGTAGATTCATCTCCAAGTTTGCCGAGCGCTCCTTGTCGTTCTTCAAAATCTTGAAGAAGGCAGGACCCATAAAGTGGACCCCGAACGCAGATGCAGCATTGCAAGATTTGAAGGCCTACTTGTCCTCTGTGCCCACTTTGGTTGCTCCCAAACCACAAGAGCCGTTGCTGTTATACTTAGCGGCAACTAATCAAGTGGTTAGTGCAGCCGTAGTGGCACAGCGGGAAGTAGAAGAAACAGAGAGTGAGAAAAGCCTGATAGGGCCAGATGAGTATCAGGACAAAGAGGAGCACGACAGCAAGCACAACCCCAAGGACATGGCAAGGAAGAAAGTGGTGCAACGCCCAGTGTACTTCATCAGCTCCCTGTTACGGGGGGGGGGGGCAGATCGAGGTACTCTGGTGTGCAAAAGTTGATTTTTGGCCTCATCATGGCCTCAAGGAAAACTGCGCCACTACTTCCAAGCCCATGAGATCACGGTTGTCACCCGCTGTCCGTTGCAAAGGATACTCCGAAACCCTGAGGCTATTGGCAG
>NC_041384.1:335516725-335549260 GCF_002162155.2 Triticum dicoccoides
GTTAGTGCAGCCGTAGTGGCACAGCGGGAAGTAGAAGAAACAGAGAGTGAGAAAAGCCTGATAGGGCCAGATGAGTATCAGGACAAAGAGGAGCACGACAGCAAGCACAACCCCAAGGACATGGCAAGGAAGAAAGTGGTGCAACGCCCAGTGTACTTCATCAGCTCCCTGTTACGGGGGGGGGGGGGGCAGATCGAGGTACTCTGGTGTGCAAAAGTTGATTTTTGGCCTCATCATGGCCTCAAGGAAAACTGCGCCACTACTTCCAAGCCCATGAGATCACGGTTGTCACCCGCTGTCCGTTGCAAAGGATACTCCGAAACCCTGAGGCTATTGGCAGAATAGTGGAGTGGGCTTTGGAGTTATCCAGCTTTGGCCTGAAATTTGAGAGCACATCAACAATTTAGAGCAGGGCATTGATAGAGTTTATGGCAGAATGGACGCCAACCCCTGATGAAGAAGTGCTGGAAATGGTTATCCCCGGCAAGGAAGCGCCCCAAGAATGGATCATGTATTTCGATGGTGCATTCTCCCTGCAAGGTGCGGGGTTTGGCATACTTCTCGTTGCTCCCATTGGAGAGCACTTGAAGTACGTTGTCCAGATGCATTTTCCCCGGGATGAGGCAACCAACAATACAACAGAGTATGAAGGGCTCCTTGTCGGGCTCAGGATTGCCACAAAATTGGGAATCAAGAAACTGATCATTCGAGGGGATTCACAACTTGTGGTGAGACAAGTCAACAAAGATTACCAAAGTACATTGATGGAGGCATACGTTGAGGAAGTGAGAAGACTGGAGGAACGCTTTAACGGATTGCAAACAAAGCACGTACCCCATGCGGAAAACAACATAGCTAATCATCTGTCAGAGTGTGTTGCGCAAAAACTTCCTGTGGAACCAGGAAATTTTGTTCTCCATCTTACTCAGCCCTCCGTATCCCCGACAACAATGGCCCGAAAGAGGAGGAAATTGGACTCCGGTAAGCCTCTCCCAGTAGAGCATCCCAGGGCTCCTGGTAGGGACCCTGCTAGAAAC
Organism: Triticum dicoccoides; assembly: GCF_002162155.2. Taxonomy (NCBI): domain Eukaryota; kingdom Viridiplantae; phylum Streptophyta; class Magnoliopsida; order Poales; family Poaceae; genus Triticum; species Triticum dicoccoides. Next base: position 335,517,763 of record NC_041384.1, read on the forward strand.
AACTCCCCATCGATTGCCGGGCTGCACCCTCCTGCCGGGTCACTGGTCCCACGCTCAAGGAGCACGCTCCCGCAGATGGGGAGGTGCTGCTAGTCCCTGTTGCTGAGCCCCAGGCTCCAACTTGGGCAAGGCACATAGTCCATTTTCTCCAAACTGGAGAACTTCCCGATGAGCAAGAGGCAGCTGAAAGAGTAGCTTGGAGGGCTAGTATGTATCAGTTTGTCAATGACACTATGTACAGAATGAGGCCCAATGGTGTAAAATTGAAGTGCATTTGCCGGGAAGAAGGAAAGGAACTGCTGGCAGAAATACACAAAGGCATGTGCGGCTCCCACATTGGATCAAGAGCATTAGTTGGGAAAGCATTCCAGCAGGGATTCTATTGGCCTACATCCCTCCAAGATGCGGTGGAGCTAGTCACCAAGTGTAAAGCCTGCTAGTTCCATTCCAAGAACATCCATCTGCCTGCACAAGCTCTTTAGACAATCCCTTTGTCATGGCTGTTATCGGTCTAGGGGCTCGATATCCTCGGCCCTTTCCCCCGAGCTGACGGGGACTTTGAATTCATGTTCGTTGCCATCGACAAGTTTACAAAGTGGCCAGAAGTTGATGTCGTGAGAAAGGTGACTGCTCAGACAGCTATCAAGTTCTTGAAAGGATTTGTAATGTAGGGTAGAACCCTAGACGGTCGATCTTTCACGAAAGGAGCGGATCCCGCGATGAACACGAAGAACACAACGGGAAACACAAGGCAAACATGGGGAAAACATGGGAGAAAACACTCAAACCAACAAGATCCGGTCACACATATGCTAGATCCTCAAAACAAAAAAGAGGTACAAGATCCACGATTAACAAGGGACGATACAAGTTGTCGGATTCTGGGTTCCGGCAAACCTTTGAGCTTCGTACACTGGGGTGCACATGAAGATCTCTCCCTAGCTCACTCTCACAATGATCTCAAAGCCTAGCTCGCCGAACCCAAGGAACAAGTGACACAAGAGTTTATACTAGTTTGGGCCACCGTTGTGGTGTAATACTCTACTCCAGTGTGGTGTGGTGGATTGCCTCATGGGCTGAGGATGAACTAGTACAATGGAAGAACAGCCTCCTGATGAGAGGTGTTCTTGAGCTCGATGAGCTGGTGTGCTTGAGGATGGTATGAATGATCCGTCTCCAGATGAGCCGATCCCTGACTATGGTGGTGGCTAGTCCTATTTATAGAGGCCCTGGTCCTCTTCCCAAATGTTTAGGCGGGAAGGGATCCCACAATAGCCAATTTAGAAGAGAGACAACTAGTACAATTTATCCTGACAAAAGGTGGTCTTCGCTTGCCAAAGGCTCTGGTGGTGACGCCGCCGTGGGCTCCACGGTGACCTCCGTCCCGCCGTCCTGCTGGTCTTGGTCTTGTTGCATCGATAGGGAAACATTTGACTAATGCCTCGGGACTCGTCGCCTGCGCCTGCCCCTTTAGCACCAAAGAGGAAACTGGCACCCTATGCCCGCTGGCACCCGCCTAGCCTTGGTCGTCATGGCTCACGTCACGAGGACCTCGCGAGGTGCCCCTTGCATAGATATCTCCGCTCCTCGGGAGCCTTCCTAGCGAGGCTGCCCCAGAGGATGTCTTGGTGTCATCTGCCTCACAAGTCTTGGCCCCTCACGAGGGTCTTGAGTGGTTGCTGGTGAAAATGGGCCGTACCAGGCCGTTGGTGGAGCCACGCACTGGGCCGTAGGCAGGCAAGTCTGGGTACCCCCGTTCCCAGGACGGCGACACAAGTGGCTGGTTCTTCTCTGGGAGGAGGTCTTGAGGGGTCTTCCCGTTAGGGGTCTTGAATCCAAGTGGATCTTCTCCGAAGAGGCGACGGTCTCTCACGAAGGAATAGATCCAGATGGATGAGCGAGGCTCTATCTCACCTATGAGCTATCACAAAACTAACCCTAAAACATAGGTAGGAGAAGAGTATATATAGTCTCCAGGGCGAACGGGTACACGGGCCTCGGCCCAAGTCACCGCGCGCAAGCAGGGCCAGAAGGTTCAGGTGTGGCTGGAAGTTCCAGGCACCGGTGGTTTTGGGAAGGGTCCGGCCTAACCAGAGAGTTGGCATGGTGGGAGCTTGGCTAGTGTCCGGGGGACGGAAGGTCCGGGCCAGGTTCCGGGCTGGTTCCAGGCTGGCCAGAGAGTTGACACGCCCGGGCTAGTCTGGGTCGTCGGAGGCCGGAAGCTCTAGGTTGGCCAGAGGTTCAGGGGGGCGTAAGTTCTGGGCTGAACAAAGAGTTGACGCATGTTCCTTCTTCTTCAGCTCTCGGCTCCATGGCTTGTGCGTGTTACCTGATCACACATAGCGTTTCGGACCTAGGCAGTAGCCATGTCTCACTCGAATGTAGAGGAATCTCAATTACGAGTGATGTCACCTCGGATTGAATAGCACGTGCTCTTCCTCTTGTCATGGGTCCACTTGGAGCTTGGATAGTCGAGGTAGTGTCCATGGGGATGACCTTGGGATGCTCCGCATCATCTCCACCCCCCCTTGGGAAAGATCCGACCTCGGATCGAAATCCTCATCACCATGGTACGGGGAGAGATCTTTGACGTTGAAGATGTCGCTCATGGAGTACTTGTCGCGAGGGATGTCGATCTTGTATGCGTTGTTGTTGTAGCGTTCAAGCACCTTGAAGGGTCCATCAGCTCGAGGTAGGAGTTTGGACTTGTGTTCGTTGGGGAAGCTGTCCTTGCAAATGTGTAGCCACACAAGATCTCCAATGCTGAATATCATGGGTTGCTTGTTGACGTTGAGCTTGGTCACGAGTCGTTGTACTTGGCGCTCGAAGTTGTGCCTTGTATCTTCATGCATCTTCTTGAGATAGCTCACCCGGGCACTCGTGTCCATGTTGATGCGCTCTTGTAGTGGTAGAGGAAGAATGTCCAATGGGGACAATGGGTTGAAGCTGTAGACTACCTCGAAGGGGGACTTGCCGGTAGTCGAATGTCTTTCTCGGTTGTAGGCGTACTCAACGATGGGTAGACACTCCTCCCACTCCTTGATGTTCTTATTGATCAACACGCAGAGTAGAGTGGAGAGTTGATGTAGGGTGGAAACCCTAGGGGCCGATCTTTCATGAAAGGAGTGGATCCCGCGAAGAACACGAAGAATGCGAGGGGAATCATGAGGGGAAACATGAGAGAATCACTAAAACCAACAAGAACGATCACACATATGCTAGATCCTCGAACACAAAAGAGATACATGATCCATAGTCAACTAGGGACGATACAAGTAGCACGATATTCTCCGTGAGGTGGTCTTGATGTTCTTCTCGTAAAGGGGTCTTGAATCCTCTTGGGGGATCTTCCCTGAGGAGCGCGATCTCCGAGGAGAAGGTAACCAAGTGGATGAGCAAAGCTCTCACACGAAGTGAGCCAATCCTTTGCTAACCCCAGCTAGGAGGAGGGGGAGGTCTATTTATAGTCATAGTACAGAAGGGGGGGTAAAGTGAAGGGGTACATGGGCCTCAGCCGGCAACTGGACACAGCCAGGGGCCGGACGTCCGGTGGGCGTCGGACGTCCCGAGGCTCGGGACGGTCCGGACGTCCGTAGGTCTTCGGACTTCCATAGATTACGCTCGGTCGCCGGGGCGTTAGACATTCGTAGGAGTCCGGTCGTCCGGTCACCGGTCGTCCGGTCACCGGTCGTCCGGTCCTCCTCGGACTTCCGCTATTTCCGCTCGGTTGCAGTAGCGCCGGTCGTCCGAAGATGGTCGGTCATCCGTGGTCTGGGATTCGTCAGACGCCCGGTCCTGGTTGGACGTCCGACCGCTATAGTCTTCTTTGGCCAGATTTTCTTGGGCTTGATGCTTGGTGTCCTCGCCGTCTTGTCCGATGGACGTAGCTGCTCCATGGCTCTCCTTCAAGTACCTGATCACACAGTGTTTCCGCTTGAGGTTGCAGCCATATCTCATGCATAGAAAGTGTTAGTTCGGAAAGGAGCGAGTTCACCTTATCTTCGATAGCCTTTGCTCGTGCTCTTGTCAATGGTCCAAGTAGTGTCGTGGGTGAGGTATGTAGGTCCATGGGGATGACCTTGGGATGCTCTGCATCATCTCCCCTCCCTTGGGAAAGATCCGACCTCAGATCGAATTCATCATCACCAAGGTAGGGCGTGAGATCCTTGACGTTAAAAAAGTCGCTCACGTTGTAGTTGTCACGTGGGAGGTAGATCTTGTAAGCATTGTTGTTGTAGCGTGCAAGCACCTTGAAGGGTCCATCCACTCGTGGTAGGAGTTTGGACTTGCGTTCGGTGGGGAAGCAGTCCTTGCGAAGGTGTAGCCATACAAGATCTCGAATGTTGAATACCATGTGGTGCTTGTTGAGGTTGAGCTTGGTCGCAAGTCGTTGTACTTGGCACTCGATGGTGTGCCTTGTATCTTCATGCACCTTCTTGAGATAGTTCACACGTGCACTTGCGTCCATATTGATGCGCTCTTGTAATGGTAGACGAAGAATGTCCAAGGGGGACAATGGGTTGAATCCGTAGACGACCTCGAAGGGGGACTTGTCGGTCGTCAAGTGTCTTGCTCAGTTGTAGGCGTACTTGGCAATAAGTAGACACTCCTCCCACTCCTTGATGTTCTTCTTGATTAGCACGCGAAGTAGAGCGGATAGTGTGTGGTTGGTCACCACCGTTTGGCTGTCGGTTTGTGGATGGTAAGCCATGGAGAAGAGTAGCTTGATTCCGAGCTTGGCGCATAGGGTCTTCCAAAAGTAACTGAAGAACTTGACGTCGCGGTCCGAGACAATCATCTTTGGCACTCCATGTAGGCATAGGATTTCCCTACAAAAGAGATTGGCAACATGTGAATCATCGTCTATCTTGTTGCAAGGAATGAAATGAGCCATTTTGGAGAATCGGTCCACAACAACAAACAAGAATCCTTTCCATTTCTAGTTCTTCACAAACCAAGCACAAAATCCATGCTAATATATTCCCATGGTTGGTATGGTATTGGAAGAGGCATATAGAGACCATGGGATTTAGCTTTAGACTTAGCTTTGCGACATATAGAGCATCGGTTGGTGAAGCGGTTGACGTCGCGGAACATCTTGGGCCAAAAATAGTTCTTGGAGAGCGTAGCAAATGTCTTGCCACATCCAAAGTGTCCCATTAGTCCTCCTCCATGAGATTCTTGCAAAGCAATGAACAAAGAGAAGACTCGGGGATGCATAGTTCGTTAGCTCTCATAAGATAACCATCATTGACGTAATAGCGTTCCCAAGATGTATGCGTCAACCATATGGCATAAGGAATTCAAAAGTAGGATCATGCGCATACAAGTCTTTTATGTGCTCAAAACCAATGACATCCAGTTTAAGTTGAGTAACAAGCATGCATATGCGAGAAAGAGCATCCGCCACAACATTTTCCTTACCTTTAATGTACTTGATGATATAAGGAAAAGACTAAATGAATTCACTCCATTTAGCATGACGCTTGTTCAACTTAGTTTGACCCTTAAGGTATTTAAGAGTTTCATGGTCGGTATGGATGATAAATTCATGAGGGCGAAGATAATGTTCCCATTCATGCAAAACTCGCACTAAAGCATATAGCTCTCTATCATAGAGGGGGTAATTGAGTTGCGCTCCGGAAAGTTTTTCACAAAGTAAGCTATGGGGCGCTTCTCTTGCGTTAAAACACCTCCTATGTCATTACCACTAGCATCGCAATGAATCTCAATGGGTTTGTCAAAGTTGGGTAATGCAAGCACGGGAGCATGAGTAAGAAAATTCTTAAGTTCATTGAATGCATGAAAGTGCAACTATCCCTAGGTGGTTTTGGTAATTCCTAACAACATATAGCTCATTGAGCTAATGCTATTTCAAGTTTAATATCTTAGGAAAGCTCAATGATTGGCATGGCATGGATGAGAAAAGTGGACCCCTCAAAATGCTAAGGACAAAAGGATTGGCTCAAGCTCAAAGCTCAAGACTCTACATTTTCTATTTTAGTGATCCAAGATCACATTGAGTCTATAGGAAAAGCCAATACTATCAAGGAGGGATGAGGTGTTGCTTAATTAGGCTCTTGCTCAAAATGCTTAGTAATATGCTCCAAAACCCTCAAATAATTTCTCACATCCACATATGACCTAAACCAAAAGTCAAACTCGGCCCCACCGATTCTTTCTATCCAGCGCCACCGAGTTCAGGTGTCATAGCCACTGCCACAAACCCTAGGCAAATCGGTCTCACCGACAGGGATCTCGGTCTCACCGAGATGGGATTGTAATCTCTCTATTTCCCATCGTAACGTTTCGGTCCCACCGAGATTGCAATGTATACTCTCTATTTCCCCTTCATAACGTTTCGGTCTCACCGAAATGAGCGGTCGGTCCCACCGAGTTTACCTGACCAACTCTCTGGTTAGCTTATTACCAAAGTCGGTCTCACCGAGTTTGTGTAATCGGTCTAACCGAGATTACGTTATGCCCTAACCCTAACCATATCGGTCCTACCGAGTTGCATGTCGGTCCCACCGAAAACCCTAACGGTCACTAGCTTTGTTGAATCGGTCCGACCGAGTTTATCAATTCGGTCCCACCGAGATTGGCAAGTTGTGTGTAACGGTTAGAATTTGTGTGGAGGCTATATATACCCCTCCACCACCTCTTCATTCGTGGAGAGAGCCATCAGAACAAACCTAAACTTCCAACTTACTTTTTCTGAGAGAGAACCACCTACACTTGTGTTGAGGCCAAGATATTCCATTCTTACCATATGAATCTTGATCTCTAGCCTTCCCCAAGTTGCTTTCCACTCAAATCTTCTTTCCATCAAATCCATATCCTGTGAGAGAGAGTTGAGTGTTGGGGAGACTATCATTTGAAGCACAAGAGCAAGGAGTTCATCATCAACACACCATTTGTTACTTCTTGGAGAGTGGTGTCTCCTAGATTGGCTAGGTGTCACTTGGGAGCCTCCGACAAGATTGTGGAGTTGAACCAAGGAGTTTGTAAGGGCAAGGAGATCGCCTACTTTGTGAAGATCTACTGCTAGTAAGGGAAGTCCTTCGTGGGCGACGGCCATGGTGGGATAGACAAGGTTTCTTCTTCGTGGACCCTTCGTGGGTAGAGCCCTCCGTGGACTCGTGCAACCGTTACCCTTCGTGGGTTGAAGTCTCCATCAACGTGGGTGTATGATAGCACCACCTATCGGAACCACGATAAAAACATCCGTGTCTCCTATTGCGTTTGAATCCTCCAAACCCTTCCCTTTACATTCTTGCAAGTTGCATGCTTTACTTTCCGCTGCTCATATACTCTTTGCATGCTTGCTTGAATTGTGTTAAGATTGCTTGACTTGTCCAAAGTTGCTAAAATCTGCCAAGAACTAAAATTGGGAAAAGGATAAGTTTTTATTTGGTCAAGTAGTCTAATCACCCCCCCTCTAGACATACTTTCGATCCTACAAGTGGTATCAGAGCTTTGGTCTCCATTTGCCTTGATTTTCATAGATTTTGGAAGTCATAGCTTTGGTTTCATAATCTAGGAGAGTATGGCGTCTAGCGAGGGAAATTACCACCGTAGAGGTCCTTACTTTGATGGTACTAATTTTGCTAGTTGGAAGCATAAGATGAAAATGCATATTCTTGGACATAACCCTGCTGTATGGGCTATTGTGTGTATTGGCTTGCAAGGTGAATTCTTTGATGGGAGAGAACCGAACCATGCAGCTACCGCGGAAGAGTTGAAGATGCTACAATACAATGCTCAAGCTTGTGATATCCTCTTCAACGGATTGTGCCCCGAAGAATTCAACAAAATCAGCCGTCTTGAGAATGCAAAGGAAATTTGGGATACTTTGATTGATATGCACGAAGGTACCAACTCTGTCAAGGAATCCAAGTTGGATGTGCTTCAAAGTCAGCTTGACAAGTTCAAAATGAAGGATGGTGAAGGTGTCTCTGAAATGTACTCTAGGCTTGCTCTTATCACAAATGAGATCGCCGGCTTAGGAAGAGAGATGACCGACAAATTCATCATCAAGAAGATTCTAAGAGCTTTGGACGGAAAATATGATACCATATGCACATTGATCCAAATGATGCCCAATGACAAAGATCTCAAGCCAACGGAAGTCATTGGAAGAATTGTTGCTCATGAGATGTCACTCAAGGATAAGGAGGAGCTCCATAACAAGTCAAGCGGTGCTTACAAAGCCTCATGTGAAGCTCCCACATCATCAAGTGAGAAACAAACCTTCAATGAAGAATTGAGCCTAATGGTGAAGAACTTCAACAAGTTCTACAAGAGTAGAAGCAAAGAGAGAAGTCCCAAGTCAAGGTCCTACAATGACAAAACATCTTCTAGTCGAGAGCGAAATTTCTACAATTGTGGAAGACCTGGACACTATTCCAATGAGTGTACGGCACCCTACAAAAGAAGAGAAGATTCTCCAAAAATAAAAAGTAGAAGAGAATAATCACCATCAAGAGAGAGAAGGAGTAGAGATGATCGTTATGAATGAAGAACATCTCGGAGAAGCAAAGATTCAGAAAGGAAGTACAAGTCATCAAGGAGCTACACAAAACGAAGACATCAAGCTCATGTTGGTGAATGAGTATCCGGCTCCGACTCCAACAATCACACCGAGAGAAGCTATCACTCCGACTCCGAATATACTAAATATGAAGGTGTTGCCGGTCTAGCACTTGTGTCAACCAACTCCTATGACATATTTGATTCGCCAAATGAAGGACTTGGAAGATGCTTCATGGCTAAAGGCCCAAAGGTATCACACCCCGAGTATGTTGATTTCAATAGTGATGATGATTTAATTGTTGACAACTCTAGTGATGAATACTATGATGAAACGTCAAGTAATCATGCTAATCAAGATAAAACGAATGACAATGATAAGGAGAAGATTGAGTTTCTAACTAAAGAACTAAACACTCTTAAGTTAGCTCATGAAACTATCTTAGGAGATCATCGAGAACTTTTAAGGACTCATGAGAAATTACGTTTTGAAAAGCTCAACCTTGAGCAAGAGCATGAGTTCTTAAAGGCAATCAATGATGATCTTTGCAAGAAAAGTTCTTCTTACATTGACAAGCGTTTACTCTTATCCACTTACATGCCTCAAGTCAAGTCTAGTAACAAGAACAAGAAAGATTCTTCCTCTAGTAGTAACAATAATCATGTTAAATCCAATGTTGTTGCTTCTAGTAGTTCTCTTGATTCCACTAATGATTCTCTTAGCCAAGTTACACTTGAGCAAGAAAATAGCTTATTGAAGGGAATTATAGATAAAGGTGTTTACAAGAGCCTTGCTGGGAGCAAGCAATTCGAGGAAATTGTACGCAAGCAAGGAAGACACCGGAAGAACCAAGGTGTTGGTTTTGAATGAAAGTTCAATGCCAATGGAGTTGAGTGGGAAGAAGATCAATACCCCAAGACGAAGTTTGTTCCTCAACAAGAGAAGTATGATCCTACTTCCTTCAAAGGGACACAAGCTCAAGTTGATATTCCACCACAAGACCACAAGCAAAAAGGGAAGGATAAGCTTCAAGAGGAAATTGATGCATTTGAAGAAGCACCAAGGCCTTGGTCAAGTGGGTTCCCAAGACTACATCAAGTTCTACTTCATCAAGTACAACTACAACTCTAAGGATTCCCATCAAGATGATGTGGATCCCGAAGAAGAAGAACTAGAGAGTTCTTGAGGGTGACTCTGCCAACATAGTTCACTCTTATCATTTTGGCAAGAACAAGTGCAATCAACTTCCACATCTTGCACTAGGTCAAGGAGTCACAAACCCTCTTGTTGGTGAGATAAGGGACAAGGTAACCTAATGCTTTCATAGACATCATCTTGTGTGTGCATCACTCTATGTCTTTGGATATCTTTGTTTGTTCCTTGTGGGACTAACCCGTGTAGGTATTGAAAGTGCAACTCACTCCAAAATATTGCTCCAAATGATCTACATCAACATTGAGCATCCACATCTTCAACACCTACATGAAGCCATCATCGACAAAACCCAAGGTTAGTTCATCCCTCTTAGGGGGGATCTCACATCTAGGGGGAGCTTTACTCTAAAATTGAGCTAAAGCAACTCTAATGGTGTGAACACAATAATGCTTTATGTAAAAATGGTAACCCCATTTGTGCTTAAACAATGAGTATGACCTATGATCAAATGTTCTCATTTGACTCCTAAGCCAATATACTCATATATAGATGACCTAGTCATCGCCAATTGCTTGATAGATGCTAGAATTGGTTGTGCATGCTTCGCCACATATTTCATTTGCCATTTTATGGTGTGAGCATGTTGGTTGCATAGTTTACTCATTCGAGGACATCCACTTGTTGTTTTGATTGTTTGGCTCTTTTTTCTTTTGCCAAGTGGATGGACAAGAATTCCTAAGAACCTTCTCTAGCTATCTATTCTCTTCTTGTCTCAAACTCTATTCATGCTACATCACAAAGTTTGATCAAGTCAGATTCGAACCACTCTGTGTGAGGAGCACTCGGAGTGCCCGATTCGTCATACACTTAAAAATCCAAAACTTCTTTGTGCGTTTCGGTCTGACCGATTCATCCATTTCGGTCATACCGAGATCACTAAGTCGATCTAGGTTTTCAATCTCGGTGCAACCGATTTGAACTTTTCGGTCACACCGAGTTTCAGTAACTGCTTGCAGTTATGAATCTTGGTGCCACCGAGTTGTTCCACTCGGTCACACTGACAGGGTCAGGCTATATATATATATATATATATATATATATATATATATATATATATCCGCGGCCCAAAATTTGGAAAATTTTCCGACCTCCTTCGCCCGCGCTCAGCTAGCTCTGCCTCCCTGGGTCTCCGGATCGTCCTCCTCATCGCCAGCTGCCTCCCGCCGCTGGTCTCCGCCGCCGTCAACGGGAATCGTCTCCGCCGTTGCCGCCGTAGCAAGTCCATCACCGCACTTAGGGTATGGACTTGATCCTTGTGCTATTCCCCCTCCGATTCTTAGCACATTGTTTTGCCATGTATCTTGCCACGATTGAGATCACTCTATCCAGTGAAATCACTCCGTAGTTTAGTCGTGGATTGAAAATTTAGGGTTAGGTTTCCGCCGAAACCATCTCGGACCAACCGAGTTGTTGAAATCGGTTCCACCGATTTGGCCAATGCCATTGCACATGTGATTCTCGGTCTGACTAAGAATTGCAAATCGGTGTGACCGAGTTCAATACTTTATGAAAACCTAGCAGTCTCGGTGCCACCGAACTGTGACTCGGTCTGACCGAGTTCGCTAGTTTAGGTTCCAAAAGCTGCTTCGGTATCACCGAGTTTTCAAATCGGTAGATCCGAAATGCTTTCTGTGGAAAACTAAAACTAAGTTTTTAACCCATTCTTTTGCAAAAACATCTATACTTTGTAATGCTTATCAAATCTACCTCATCTATAATCTATTCACATGGTCTGCTGTTAGTGTTTGCATCATGTCAGATCAGAGTGACAATCAGAACAAGTCTGAGGAGCAAGTGAACATGAGTGAGGGCACTAGTCCCTCTAGCAGCTTTGATGAAGCAGGAGTACACCCAGCAACTTGCCTAAGGCAGCCACTAGGACCAGAAAGAAGAAACCCTCAAATTCTGAGGATGAGGACTATGTGGCTGTTGAGGAAGAGGCCACCTCAAAGAGGAAAATTCTAAAAAAGGAATATGGCACAGCTACTGCCACTAAGCCAGGAATGAAGCAAAAGGTTCCTGCCAAGAGAGTTCCCATGTCAAAAGCCAGAACATCCACTCAAGAGACTTTGGGATGTGCACCCAAAGAACAGGTTGTGGCAGAAAAGAAAAGGAAGGAGAGGGTCAAGAAGACCACTGCCAGAGTGCTTGGCAGATCTTCAATAATGAAAGATTCTGAAGAAGGGGAAGAGGAAGAGGATGCAGCACCAGCACCCAAAGTTCAAAATCTTATGGGAGATGCTATAAGGGCAGGGGCTGCTCCATCTAAGCCTAAGACTGCTCCTAAGACTGCTGCTCTAGCTCCAAAGCCAAAACACAAGAGGAGCACCAGGAACATCCCTGCTGAGGAGAAGAACAAGGCCCCAGTGCCTCAAGCTGCTGAAGAAGATGATGATTCTGTCGTTTTGAGGAAGTTGAAGCCCAAGATCCCATATCACAATGATGCTCACCCAGTTGCAGAGAACATGAAAATCAGGAAGGATTCAGGATTAAGGCTATGGATAGAGTCTGATCCATATGCCACCAGGAGAAGGACTGCTGTGGACTACAGGTTCCATACAAAGGAACAACATGACTTCTATGAGACTATCTTACTTGACAAGAAGCCCATAGTGTGTGACATGAGATGGGTTGATTGGAAATTCATTGAGGAAAATGAAGATCACTTCCCTAGTGTATATGACAGTTTCAAGGCAAAGTGTCGATGAGTTTGTGGCTCAGAAGCTCGCAAAGTGGAATGATGAGCTCATTATGCAGTTCTACTCCACAGCTCATTTCTACCCAGATGGAAGGATTGTCTGGATGTCTGAAGGTACTAGCTACCAGTCAATGGTTGAAAAATGGGCAGAACTGATCAATGCTCCTGAGGAGAGTGAATATGACTTGGATGTCTATGCCAAGAAGAAGAAGGATCACAACACCATGGCACATATGTACAAAGAGATCCCAGATGCTGCTCTTGAGACACACAAGTTTGGATCAGTACATTACCTTCTGTCAGGTTTGCCAACAATCAACTGGATCCTCAGGCACACTCTCTTGCCAAAGTTAGGTGATCACAAGATGATCAGAGGCCATGCAATTAACTTGCTTCACATATTTGATGTGCCTCAAAAGTTCAAAGTCATGAGCCTAATTGTGGAATCCATAAAGAGAACAGCTGCAGATCAGAAGAGAAGTTGTGGGTATGCCCCACAGATCCAGGAGCTAACCAACTCCAAGATAGGCACTGGCACATATCTCTTGGACAAGGAACACATGCCCATCTACCTAGACTTTGAGGACAACACTGTGGTGATGGATGAAAATGAACCATCTTCTGTTCAAGCACAAGCAAAGAGGGAGAAGGCAAGGGTTGAAAAGCCTGCAAAGATGCCAACCACTGATGAGGCATCTCAGTATCTCCTGAAGAGCAAGCAAGATCAGCTTGGCTACTTGATTGCCTCCACTCTGAGGATTGAGAAGGGATTGGCTACCCTGACTCAAAACTGGGAGAGCTTGGAGAGGATCATGGAGCAGAAGTTCTATGACTTAGATGTGAAGGTCACTGAGATCCAGTCCGTTGTTGAGCAACTTCAGGATGAAGAGCAGGAGAAGAAGGGCAAGTCTACCACCGATGCTTTTTCTAGAGTGTCCAGAGGACAGAGATCTGCTGCAGTGCCTGTTACAGACACCAGAGCAACTTCATCTGCACTAGCTACAGCTTTAGTGCCACCTGCTCCAGCACCCACTCCACCAGCTCCATCTACATCAACTAGTGCCTTCGTCCTTGGCATGTTATCTACACCACAACCTGAAGACCAAGCCTGAGAGTCGATCTAGCATTATGCATTTTTATGAACTTTTTGGTAACTTGTTGCCAAGGGGGGGGGAATGTATAGATCATAGGCTTCAAGAGAGAGCGTTGCTTTTTATTCTCTCTTATTGTTTGGTGGTTGAACTTTGTTTATTTGCTTGTTTGAGATACCTTATGCTTTTGTGTGATACTTGGATGATCATGTATTTGATCATATGCTACCTTAATGCTTGTTGGATGACATTATCCTTTTATATCCCCATATATGATCATTCACTTTGCTTGGTGATGAGTGCATGTATTTCATTATTATCATTTTGAGCGCTCCACCAAGATGTATGTGACGTGGAAGAGTAACCCATGTTCCTAACTCATTGTGCATTTGCACTCCAAAGCAAATCTTAAAGTATGCACAAATTTAGGTGGAGCTCTTGCTTTTCACATACTTCTCAAAGCGACAATGTTTTCACTCTTTTTATCATTTGTCGAAGCTTTGATCTATATGTTGTCATAATTACCAAAAAGGGGGTGATTGAAAGTGCAACTATCCCTAGGTCGTTTTGGTAATTCCTAAGAACATATAGCTCATTGAGCTAATGCTATTTCAAGTTTAATATCTCAGGAAACCTCAATGATTGGCATGGCATGGATGAGAAAAGTGGACCCCTCAAAATGCTAAGGACAAAAGGATTGGCTCAAGCTCAAAGCTCAAGACTCTACATTTTCTATTTTAGTGATCCAAGATCACATAGAGTCTATAGGAAAAGCCAATACTATCAAGGAGGGATGAGGTGTTGCTTAATGAGGCTCTTTCTCAAAATGCTTAGTAATATGCTCCAAAACCCTCAACTACTTTCTCACATCCACATATGACCTAAACCAAAAGTCAAACTCGGCCCCACCGATTCTTTCTATCCTAGGCAAATCGGTCTCACCGATAGGGATCTTGGTCTCACCAAGATGGGATTGTAATCTCTTTGTTTCCCTTCGTAACATTTCGGTCCCACCGTGATGAGCAATCGGTCCCACCGAGATTGCATTGTAAACTCTCTGTTTCCCCTTCATAACGTTTCGGTTTCACTGAAATGAGCGATTGGTCCCACCGAGTTTACCTGACCAACTCTCTGGTTAGTTTATTACCAAAATCGGTCTCACCGAGTTTGTGTAATAGGTCTCACCTAAATTACGTTATGCCCTAACCCTAACCATATCGGTCCTACCGAGTTGCATGTCGGTCCCACCGAAAACCCTAACGGTCACTAGCTTTGCTGAATCGGTCCGACCGAGTTTATCAATTCGGTCCCACCGAGATTGGTAAGTTGTGTGTAACGGTTAGAATTTGTGTGGAGGCTATATATACCCCTCCACCACCTCTTTATTCATGGAGAGAGCCATCAGAACAAACCTACACTTCCAACTTACTTTTTCTGAGAGAGAACCACCTACACTTGTGTTGAGGCCAAGATATTACATTCTTACCATATGAATCTTGATCTCTAGCCTTCCCGAACTTGCTTTCCACTCAAATCTTCTTTCACCAAATCCATATCCTGTGAGAGAGACTATCATTTGAAGCACAAGAGCAAGGAGTTCATCATCAGCACACCATTTGTTACTTCTTGGAGAGTGGTGTCTCCTAGATTGGCAAGGTGTCACTTGGGAGCCTCCGACAAGATTGTGGAGTTGAACCAAGGAGTTTGTAAGGGCAAGGAGATCGCCTACTTCGTGAAGATCTACCGCTAGTGAGGCAAGTCCTTCGTGGGCGACGGCCATGGTGGGATAGACAAGGTTGCTTCTTTGTGGACCCTTCATGGGTGGAGCCCTCCGTGGACTTGCGCAACTGTTACCCTTCGTGGGTTGAAGTCTCCATCAATGTGGATGTACGATAGCACCACCTATCGGAACTGCTTGTGGCGAGTGTAGCTTGTGGCTATGTATTGATGTAATGATGGTATGTTGTAATGATATCCACCTTGCTATGCGCTCGAAATGTGGTTGTGCCCCAATCATGAGTTCATCACATGATTGGGGTAGAATCGCATCTTGGGCGCTACATAGGCCTAACTCCCCGGCAACAAAATAGAGGGTACCGGCAGGATAGCCTGCCGGGGGAAACTCGTTTATTTAAAAATATAGAGGCATTTCACCTATGCATGAACATATACATGCACGAGTCCCTGACAAGGTTCTTCTTTTTCATTCATATGTTGATCAAACAAGTACAAACCTTACAGGACAAAAACATGGATTCAAGAGGCTACGTTATTTGAACTAAAATGTGGCAAGTGCCTACAGATTTAAGATTGAAAAAAGATAAGTGCCCCGTAATGCCCTTTCTTGTCCCTCTCCTCCTAGGCACTGTGGCAGGACGGGAAGAGGGCAAAAAGAGCACCTGGGCAGAAGCCTAGCCTGACCCTGTCGGGCTCCAAGAGAGGTAGCCTGGCAGGGGCGGGAGGGCACTGACGATGGCGACGATGAAGAGCATGGTGGAGAAGACCCGTCAACCGCCACCACCAGGGCCAGAAGGGCGCGGCAGGGCTAACAGAGTTGCAACCCACGAGGAAGCCTGTCGGGGTCCAGGTGGAAGGCACCTGGAGGAACCAGAGGCACCACCCCTGCCTCTGCTCCCAACTCCCCGACAAATCACCTTGCCGGAGAGGGGATGCAGATGCAGATGGTGCTGCCACCGCCTGATGGTGATGGTCCGGCTGATGCTCAACCGGAGTCAGAGTCGTCGCCCTCCTGGTCGATGTCGTCGTCATCATCGTCACTATCCTCCTCGTCGCTATCGCTCGAGGAGGAGCTTTCGTCGTCAGTTGAACTCTCCACGCAGCACTTTAAGCTAGCACCCGAGCTCCCAAAGACTTTGACGGAAAGGAAACCATCCTCCATTAACTTGAAATGGAGGACGTGCCCTTCCGACAAGCTATGGGAACGAGCAAAGGTCTTCCAGCCTCGCGGGAAGTACATGATGTGAGGGGCGGGGAAATCTGCATCCACCTGTATATTGCCATTCGGGCAACCCCTCATGTGCAGCCTCAATGCTCGTGGTTGTCCGAGCTCCATCACCCTTGCGAATGGAGTAGGGAGCCGGAGATGGCCCTGTGGAGGCTTGTATAGCCTGATGAAGAACTCCCGAGGCTGGTCGCCAACATGACCTTCCAGCGGGAGCACAATTATACACTACAAAAAAATACACTTCCATGATGATACGTGTTTGTCACAGTAGGTCGCGTTTTTTGGCATGCATGTACATCCATGACAAATTTATGACAGATCAAGATAGTCATACATGTGCTGTCGTAGAAGTGTTCCATGACATTACCAAAATTATCATCACGGAAGTGTCCACTTCCATGACGATAAATCGCGCGTCACAAAAGTGCTTTCGTCAAGGGTGACCGACTCGTGGCATCCACCGTAACGGAACGCCGTTAAGCTATCGGGTCAGGTTTTGGATCCGATAACCCGTTAACAGCCCCGACCAATGGGAAATTTCCACATGTAAAATTCTTATTGGTCGGACGAAACACGTGTCAGCTTGTCAGTGGGTCAGATAGGCGCCTATGATATGTCGACGCATGCCACGGCCCACCACTGGCCCATTTAGCTTACAAAGCCGGTCCATTTGACTTGGTCAAAAGTTAACAGGCTAGCCCATGAAAAGCCTGTTAACGATCTCTTTGCAAACAGCCCATTTTACGGCCTGTTAACTCACGGCCCGTTAGGTCTTAAAGGAAATCGTCCCAACAACGTCATGTGGGCCGTCGAATATAACACCAGCCAATTTCACTTTCGGCCCATGTATTGCCCACGACGTCTTTCGGCCCATATGAGGCCTTCGTATCTTTCGGCCCTTTATAGGCCCACGGTGACTCTAGCCTATAATGAACAGTAATTTTCTTTATACCCGTTAACGACACGTGATTTACATGGGCTGTTTCCAGCCCGTGTTAGCTTCCGGCCTATTGACGGCCCATACGTTCTTGGGCTCCATTTCGGCCCTCGATTACTTCCGGCCGTTACTGGCCTGTTCCCCTAGTGGGCCAAATTCGGCCCATGGCAAGAGTCGTCCCATTACTGGCCAGTTCCCTTAATGGGCCAAATTCGCCACATGGCAAGAGTCAGCCTGTTACTGGCCTATTACCCTAATGGGCCAAATTCGGCCCATGGCAAGAGTCGGCCCATTTCTGGCCTGTTAACCCGTTGCGCCGTTTCCAGCCCGTCCTATATTCTGGCCCATTAACGACCCGTTATGCCTGTGACAGAATTAAGCCTTTGCTGTCCTACAGCCTGTTAACGGCCTGTTATCGTGTTGGGCCGATACCAATTACACCCGATTACGGCCCATGTAGACCCATTTATCTGACGGCCCGAGGCCCACTGATTACAGGCCCATTTATCGACGGCCCGTAGGAGACCCATGGATACTACGGCCCGTATATGGCCCATGGTAGTTGCGGCCACTAGCAAACTAGGGAAAAAGAAGACTAGGAAATAAATAAGGCCGAAACTAACGCTAGGCTATTAAGGCGATTGCACAGATTACATCCACTTGGCATCACAGATCGCCACCAATGCAAATATAGGGAACACCCTACACTATACAAAAATGGCTTGCTGTTTTCTTCAGCCGGTGGCTGCATGTTAAGAATAAATTTTGTATCGCACCAAAACAAATTACAACTATATAACAAAAGGAAGGTTGCCACAAAACTTAATAGTCTAGCAGATAAATGCACCACCAGAAGTTCAGAAGCTTAGTTCATTTGACCTGACTGTTACGTTTTCATGTTGTATTGTCCGATGGAGCACCATAACCCTCGCCTTCATTTCCCCTAGGCTCCTGAACAACATAGCAAATGTCTGATAGTCTGGTTTCAAAACCATGCATATCTTGACGACATTGAGCAATGTTTCTCCTTGTTTCACAAAGGGTCTCTATTAGGGAATGGACTTGTGTCTGGAGCGCGGATACAACATTGCTTTGAGCTTGCATATCTTGATCATGAGGCAGTTTGGATGATATTGCCTTAACAACCAACCCAGTATTACGCAGGAACGTGCTTTTGGCACTGTTAGTGGACAGGTACTGCCCCACTGCAGCAAGAGCTGACATTGCGGTTATAGTTGCCTCGCCACCTTCAGAAGGTGGCGGTTCCACCATTTTTTCCATAGCTCGCTGAAAAGTTGAGGTTTTACATTAGTAGTACCAGAACAGAAGATATTAAGGAGGCAGCAAAACCAAACAAAATAGCTTTGGTCTATATACAGAACTTATTCTGGTGAACCCATGTAAAATATTAGTTGTATTTTATTGCAAAGTACATAATAAAACCAGGTTCCAAACATATGACCATGTACCATCGCTAATGTATTGTCTATTTCTTCACATTGTATTGAGGGCTAAGGATAAAGAGACGAAGTTTATAATACGGTAAGCATAGTATGACATCATTCATATCACAAAACAACTGAGAACAGACAAACAGGCAATTGTAACGTTGTGTGGGAAGTCCAGCACGGAACTAGATTACGGGTCAAGATTAAAGGAACATCACTCCTCTCTTTTAAACCTGGTAAGGTGCAATGATACGCTAAGACAATTGTGTATAAAATTGAAAAGAGTAATAGACATTGGCTGCAAACCATGCAGTTCGAGGCACAAGTCAGAGTAAGTAGTAGTTAAAAGGCATGAGGATTAAGGACTTACGACAGCGGCTTTGACCGGTGTAGTCATGCCCTTCTTCTTGCTAGTGTGACAGTCCTTGAAGATTTCCACAGCATTTGGTTCAAGTACTTTTTGGTCCTTGCGGGCTTTCCTCTGCATTTCGAACAAGTCAATATAGATCTGATAATATGGTACAGCGAAAAGAGTGAAACAGCAGCTAATTACAAGAGCCTCGCAGTGTGCAATATAGCTACGAGATCCTGTCGTCTGTTGGAATTTCACTTTCGTACGGTTGGCCTTGTTCTTTGAACAGTTCATCTACAAGAAGATACATTTGTGTGGCACATGCGTAAATAGGACTTCAACATGTGATCTGATCACATATATATAATGTACCTGATACTTCGGATCAGACCAGTGTTTAACAAGGCCCCTCCAGTCTTCATCCGATATATTTTCCACTGGAGATGTTTGGGAAAGTTCACTGTTAGCGTTGCCTTCAAAGTGAGTTTTCCTCAATTTATACCGATACTGTCGCAGAGCAGACTTGAAAACATGGGTGCAAGCTTGTCTGGTTGCATCATCTTGGCTATCCAACTTGAACCTCATCTATTGAAAACTATGGGAGTCTCATTATCAGCAACCTAGAAAGTATGGGACAGAGCAAGACGATATTACTAGTTTCCATACATAACCATACTTACAGATAAATGATCGAGGAAGGTGTTGAACTAGGTTTCGTCTTTGTCATTCCTGTACTGAATCCATGTTGGGAGGATACGTACATGACACCTAACGGCAACCGCTGCCTCTGATACTAACTTGGCTGACTCTGTAGCATCACGTGGCCTTTTTAAACCTGCCTCAAAACGGATCTCCATTCTTCCTCCTCTATATTTAGTTAAACTACCGAGCAATAACCCTGATGTTTGTTTCCTCTTGCGCCTAGGTGGTAGTCCAACAATGAACATAGGAAGTGTTAGTGTACATCAAACTGTGAGACTACATATAAAGAAGCATGCAACTGTAACTTGACTCCAGCAACTACCTTCTTGTTGTTGAAACTCACAAGGTTCATCTGATATTGCCAACTCGTCTTGTGTCAAGAGTGCTTGGGAAGTAGTGTCAGGTGGCAATGGAGCTTGGGAACGTGTTGCTAGCTGAGTTGACGCACGAGTAAGTCATGCAGCTCGTAGTATTGTGGTAGTTGTTGCAATAACTAGGGTTGTCTCTGCTTGTTTGGTGGCAGCTATTTGTTTCTGTTTGGCTTTTTTTGCAACTCGTGTAGCATGGGATGACGTGTTTGTAGAATTTTCCGCTGGACATTTGACCTTCTATTGCACCATCAGTACCAGCAGAATCTGCAGGATTCATCCGCTTCTCATTCCCTGCCATTCTGTGTTTCTTCCTCTTTCTCTGTGCCATGTTAAGTCAAGCCGACAAGAAAAACGAATAACAATTTAGTTCTTTAGAACAAATTGATGCATGATGCAGACGAACTGAAGTTTGATGTTAGACAACCACATGATAGGAGGATGTAATATGTGTGAAAAACAGGACGGAAGAGATAACCTGAACTATGATGTGTACACTAAGAAGACATTTCACCAAATTAGAAGCAATGCAATGGAAGGTAGACACCATATTGAAGATGCTACAAATATCGCTCTGCCAAGTTAACAGTGTCTCATCATAAATGGCGTTTAAACAAATGTGAAGCAGTACAAGAAATAAATCATATGCAAGATGCAAACAACATCACACTACCATGTTAGAGGTCTCTCGTCATTAGTGCCATTGCATATACACAGCATTACATATTCACAGCTTATGATGTGTAAACTAAGGAGAAGGCATTTCAACAAATTAGAAGCAATGAAAGCTAGACACCATATGAAAGATGCAACGAATATCACTCTACCAAGTAAAAACTGTCTCGTCATAAGTGCCATTTCAACAAATTAGTAGTACAAGGTAGAAAAGAATGTGAGATGTAACCTATATCACACTCCGAAGTCAAATGTGTCTTATGATAAGTGATTGTTGCAGGTTACACAATAGTAGTTTGATGTAAGAACATGGTGTGATAGACAGATATTGTACGTGATAGAAACAGGAACACGTGTCTTATTCAAGTATAATGTGTAAAGTAAGTAGATGGAATTCAACAAAATTAGATGCAATACAAGCTAGACATCACACATAACATGCAACAACATATAACGGTGCCAAGTTATACGGAGCACCGGTGATGCTGCACTAGGGGAGACATGCTCATCATAAACACAGCTTTGTTGAGTGTCTATGCATGTGTTGTCTTGGAAATCATCTTGGGGGTGTGGAGGAGTAGAAACTGTAGAGGCCCTTTGTTCGGAAGGAGCACCTTTATCCGCTGTCTTGCTAACTTCCTTCCGCTTTATTGATCTTGAATTGTCAAGTAAAACCGACAAGAAAAAGCAATAAAATTCTCTCTTCAGAACTCATTCATGCATGATACTGACAATCACTACTTTGATGCAAGGCAAACACATGATACCGGGATGGAATATGTACGAAAAACAGGACGGCATGGCATGTTCACAACTGTTTGTGTAAACTAAGCAGAAACCATTCCAGCAAATAAGAAGCAATGCAAGCTAGACACCACATGAAAGATGCAACCAATATGACTCTGCCAAGTTAAAAGCGTCCCATCATAAATGGAATTTCAACAAATTAGAAGCAGCGCATGCTATAAATCATATGAAAGACGCAACTAATATCGCACTGCATATACTAAAGATGTCTCGTCATGTTGATTGATGCGGGATACAAAAAAACAATAGTTTTATGTAAGGACATGCTTAATAGACAGATGTACTATGTACTAAATACAGGAAGGCATGTCACATTAACAGGTATAGTGTATAAGCTAAGCAGACTAGCACATGCAGTTTAACCAGATTGGAAGAATTACAATCTAGACACCATATGCAACATGCAACCACATATCACGCTGCCAAGTTAGAGAAAGCACCTGCGATGCTAGTGTACGGGAAATGCTGTAATCAACTACAGAGCTACGCTCACTATCTTCATCTAGCATTTCTGTTTCTTGAGAATCATGTTGGGAGGCTGACGCTGCATTCCTTAAATGAGGAGTAGTCCCGTTGCCTGCCTGCCTCGTCATTAGTGATTGATGAGGGATACACAAGAACATTAGTTTAATGTAAGAACATGGTTAATACACAGATGTACTAGTATGTACCAAAATAGAAAGGCATGTCATATTCAAAGGTATGATGTGTAGGCTAAGCAGATGCAATTTTACCAAATTGGAAGCAATACAAGCTAGACATCCGGCTGGAGTGGTGAGCATGATCATCTAGGACCTGAGAGCCTGGTGGGAGGCGGGCTACTTTGCCACCATCGCAGCTTTTTAGTTGGCTTCCAGGTGATGCCTATCTTTGTTGGGCTTGTCACTGGCTCGGCCAGTGCCCTGACTAGCTATTTGTCTTCTGGTGCTCACGGGATGGTGGTTCATGTAAAAAAATATCTTTCCTTATCTTACCGACTTCGGCCTTTCGAATACAAGCTAGACACCATATGGAACATGCAACCACATATGACACCGCGAAGTTAAAGCAAGCACCTGGGATGGTGGTTCATTGCGAGTGAGGTCATCAACTCAAGAGCTACGTTTACCGTCTCCATCTGCTGACACTGCACCCTTTATAGCGCTGTAACGTGTCTTGCCTACCCGCATACAAAGCTGGAGCGACTTCTCTCTTTTCTTTTCGGCTTCTCTCATGGCAGCAGAGTCTGAAATACCCTTGCATAAAAACACAATAGTGAGAGTAAGGGTAAAGTGTGTGCAGAACTAGTGCACTATAAAAGTAGCAGATAGCAGGTGGCTGAAAAATAAATGACAGGAGACATATGATAGCTCTACAACATTGCATGGCAAACAAAATTAGATTCTACTCCGTATGGTTTTGTAATATATGAGCACAGGAAATGCAGGTACTCCTCCAGCACACCACCACATGTGGTCATATCTAAGATAACAGTCGACTGAAAATAAATAGGCCAGTCGATTTTTTTAATGAACTGTCCGACCTATAAGGGACGGGCAGATGGCCTTCATCTACCTCCCGCCAGTTATTGTTAACGATCTTTCTCGAACCGCCAGCGACCACCAGCCCAGACCCCTGTCTCCGCCGCCCCGCCCTCCCATCGACCTCACACCATCGCCGTGCTTGGCAGCACCCCCAGGCCATCCCTTTAATCCCGGTTGATCTCCAGATCGGGCACCAGTAGCTCTAGGCCGCACACGCCCCTAAGATAAACACCAAGGCGCTGCTTCCCCGGTGTAATAGGCGTACTAGCGTCCGTTACGCCGGGGAATGCTTCCGTTAATTGGGAATCAACTGTCCAGAAATTGAAATTCAGGGGGGCAGCGGCCTCTAGCTAAGGTGAAATAGTATATGAGGAGAAACCTTGTGCATCACGAGTTACTAGGAACATCTAGTATCAAGAAGAAGCGATCAACTAGTGTCTTCTATGGGATGAATACCGTGCAAGTAGAGACGTAAGATTTGCACGAATAAGGGAAGAGGAGTACCTTTTTCAGTTGCCAGTGTGGTCACCTCCACATGTCGCGCCGATCTTCTTTTTACAGTGGAAACCGATGTTCTGGAGGGTGCAGGCTTGGGCGAACCCATCGCCAAATTGTTGATTGTGTTGCCGTGGCCGTATGTCGGCGGAGGGGAAGTAGATCCGAGGCGGTGAAGGACGGCATAGCAGGAACAGCTCCGGTGCGGTGGAGGGTGGCAAAGTTGGAGCGGCAGCGGTGAGGCGCAGGACGTCATGGTTGAACTGGCTCGGGTATGGACGGCTCGGCCTTGGCTTCAACTACTAGCCGTGGAGGGCGTTTCGGTTGAGGTTGCGGTGGACGACGACGTCGGGGTATCGGCTCCAGCGTGATGGAGGAGGGCGGCGGTTGATGGGTGGGATGGGGTGGCGGACGGAGGACGCCGGGGTTTCGCGGCTAGTGGAGAGGTAGTTTTGGCGCCCATGGAGTACGAATGGGGAATCGGACGGGTGGGGGGGAACCATGTTTCGGTCTGGGACGCGCTTGTTTTTGACTTTTTTGAACAGAAGATAGGACGCGCTTGTTTGAAATTTGGGGAAAATACAAACTTTGCCCCCTCTTAAATTTCGGACCTACTGCGGGTCGGGGTAGGATGGTAATCCCAGGTGTCCCAAATAGTGGGCGGGAGCTATTTCGGCCACGCGCATGTGTGCTTAGGCGGCCATTATGTATGAATGTTTTTCGGATGCAGTTGCGTGGTGTCTAGATGAAGCTACAAACCTACCCCGGTTTAGACCTTTGGACATCGGGTTGGTAGGTTTCACAGGTCGGAGTTATTAGAAAAGTAATTTCCTTGTACTAACAAACATTGGTCTCACTCGGTTTCGGGCGAGTAGAGGCTCTTTTGGCGCTTCGTTCGAAATTTTGAAACACAAGCATTCACGTTTAGAGTACTCTTGAACTATGAGGATTGACCTAAATAGACAACGTTATATTTGACCTTGTATGTTCGAAAACCTCATTAAATTATCCGCTTCTTTTTGAAATTTTGACCCTTGAAAATCCTATAACTACGATTATTTTGGAATGGAGGAGCTAAATTTGAATCTATTTTGTACACAACTACATATGCTATTATGTACAAAATCAAAGCAAAGATTGGTGCCCCCATAATTTAGGTATGGTTTACAAATGACATGATATCAAATTCAAATAATTGAATGGACTTCATGATGAATTTGATTTTTTTAAACCACCTTAAGTTGAATTCAAATGTATGCTAGTTCATAGGTAGCTATTTATAATGTCCATTGTGTAACTTTCCTGTGTATAATGTGCTTTACACACACAACATGAACTATACTAACGTTTATATTCAATTGCTAAAGCGATGCATTGTCTGGAGTTCAAAATACTAACTATGTGGATCAATTGTGTCGAATAATAAAATAGACATGCTCAAATTCGATAGAATCTAGATGTCTGATGAATCTAAATTGTGGCGAATTGCAAATATCATAATCCCATCCTAATATTTGGATACAATTTATATCTTTAATCAATGTGTAGAGCAGTATTTTACGTGTAGTTTCACTCTCCATCGGTGGTCTCTCACACATGCTCACACACTCTCTCCCGAGGTGTCTTTCTCGCACACATGCTCTAGATATAACCCTCCCTCCCTCTCGTAACCATTAACAACTATTTCCACTAACCTTTATCACAAGCACTCTTCCTCTCGCAAACATACACACGCACAATCCTCATCGACCCTTTCTATATACATGGACCCGCCTACGTGTCTCATGTACGCACATTATCTTTACGCCTGTCTCTCATGCATTGTCTCACACCTCTCTTCCTAATCGACGAGT
Source organism: Triticum dicoccoides (assembly GCF_002162155.2). NCBI lineage: Eukaryota > Viridiplantae > Streptophyta > Magnoliopsida > Poales > Poaceae > Triticum > Triticum dicoccoides. The sequence continues at coordinate 335,543,425 of NC_041384.1, forward strand.
ATGATTCTAGCAGAGCATTCTGTAGGATGCCCCTTAAAGTTAGGTTGGATGAATAGTAATATCAAAGATAAAGGGGTTACCTTAGTCCGAGAACCTAGGATTACAAATCCTAGCCGGCTTTGTCAGTGGACACAAAGTCCTTCACAATTCTGCTATCTTTGTCTTGTACGACTAGTCATCCATGGGTCTTCCTAAATGCGTCATGGGCCGACCAATGTAGCGCAGGACGGGACCGAACGAAGGGCCTCACCGCGACCCACCGGACCTCACGCGGTGTCACACCCTCTGCCCCCACGTCTCATTATCTTCTCACACCCACACATACTAACACAAACACCACACACAGAGAATTTCTCCTGGTGCCTCTATTCCCTCCCTCCTTGCATATACACACACTCAAGGGAATGGAATCTCTTGTCGTGATGTCATATTCGTCTCTCTCTCTCTCTAGACCCTCATTTCTCGTGTTATCTCTCCCACTAACACTAATCGAGGCAAAATTGATGGGGTTAGCAACCAAGGACATTAATATCCACTACATGCATGCGGAAGTGAGAAGGTTGGTTTACATGGCGCTGCATTAATCAAGCGATGAGGAGTGAGATGGTTAGCTCTTTGGTCTTTGGAGAAAATAATACACATTAATTGAAACGTGAAACGAGGATTTGTATCGATTAAATCCCGTGAATGAAAACCCCGCCTTTCTTTTTTAACAGTAGTACTCCTAGTACGTACGTACTTATCCTATTTGGGTCTAGGCCTTGCATTGCCAAACTTCGCCACACATTTTTTCCAAGCTTGCCTAAAGTTTTCAAAATGAGAAGGAGGTACACTTGCGCACGGCTGTCGCGGTCGCACCGCACCCTCACACAGTCGCTCCTGCACGCCACGGTCGCACCGCACCCTCACACAGTCGCTCCTGCACGCCGCGGTCGCACCACACCCTCACACAGTCGCTCCTACACGCTGCAAACCCAACCAAGGGAACGCACCCTCACTGACATGTGATTTCGCATGTGAACAAACCAAACTCAGCCATCATATCGCTGACACATAATTTTCATTCATAGAGTATGTTTATCCAACCGCATGTTGGGGAGTATCCGTACGGCCCATGCGGTGGTCTGTTGGGGAAGAAGAAGAGGTGAGGAAGAAGGAAACAAGGGTTAGGAGACGTAGGATATTCATCCAACCACCTGAAATGGTAGACTGACCCAAGTCAGGCAACTTGCATAACAAATATATGTTTTTACACAACAAAAGATCCATAAAAACAACAACATAAAGAAAAACTATCACTGCTCGCGGAAAGAGACGGCCTTGTCGTCTTTGGCTGCCGGTGCGAACCAGCCCTCGCTGCCGATGTGTGTCTCCGCGCCATGGTTGTCCTCGGCCTCCAGCTACTCATTCAAGCGGAGCGTGCGGGCGCTCTGCACGGACGAGAGCACAGCCCGGTTCAAGTCGAGGACGTCTTGTTCCGCCTGCAGGAGGGCCTCGATGGCAGCGGCATCCGCGCGCTCCGCGTCGAGTCGAGCCTCCGCCACCCGGTTCAAGTCCGGGACATCCGGTTCCACCTGCAGGAGGGCGTCGGTGAGAGCGGCATCTACGCGCTCTGCGTCGAGTCGAGCCTCTGCCGCCCAGTTCAAGTCCAGGACGTCCGGTTCCGCCTGTAGGAGGGCCTCGATGGCAGCGGCATCCGCGCGCTCCGCCTCAAGTTGAGCCTCCGCCACCCGGTTCACATCCACGACATCCGGTTCCGCCTACAGGAGAGTCTTGATGGCAGCGGCATGCGCGCGCTCCGCGTCGAGTTGAGCCTCTGCCTCCCGGTCCTCCTTTAGTATCGCCATGTTGAACCGTTGGTCCGCCTGCACCATGGGGGACTCGGACGCCGGCACGAAGTCGACGTCCATCGTCTCATACCAATCGGGGGCCTTCTACACCGCGACCTCCGCCATGAACATTGGATCGGCTTCCTCCTCCCTGTAGCTTGGCTCCAGAGAACTCGGGGATTGGCCCGCCGCAAAGCGAGCTTGGGTACGGAGGTCTGTGGCACCGACCGCCGCCGCGATTTCTGAGTGGCGCTCCGGCATCAGCATCTTGTAGTAAGTGATCTTGCGGCGCACCATGGCTTTCCGGCGAACTAGGGGACGCTTGATGCGGGCTAGGGGATCGAAAGGTGGGGGAATGGGCTGGAGATTTGGTGTGGTTTTAGGGCAGTGGTTGGCGTAGGCCGAGCAGCGAAGGTTCTGGTGTGAATAGTGGTTCCGGTGACGACCGGTCAATCGGTTTTGACTCTACATCGCTCTTGTCGCGTTCGCGTTGCAGCCCGGCACGCTGGACCCTCCACATCGCTCACTGAATGGAACACACTTCGTCTTGCGTTTTCACTCGCTTGTGGGACCGCAGTTGAGAGCAAACCGACGTCCCTCCCCCTCCCCCACCCGTGTCATTTATTATACCACCACTCCCTCCGTTTTATGCGGAGTAAATAAAACAGAGGGAGTATACTACGGATGAGGATCCCGTGACGTGGCCGAACCCATTGAGTAACTGACATGTGGGGCCTAGCAAGCATGGGGTCCTCTAGTAAGTGACCGAAAGGGAGGGTAAGGCAGGGATACCTACGTCAGAGGATCCACTTCCACTATACTACTTTGACCAAATGCTAGAGTAATAATATATGACATGTAACTTACACAAAGCATACATGGTCTAATGCGTTTTTAGAGGCTAACTTTGACCAAATGTTAGAGTAATAATATATAATATATGACATGCAACTTACACAAAGCATACGGTCAAATTCGTATGTGAAAGGAGTTTCCAATGATATAATTTTCACATTATACATCTCATGTACTATTAATCTTGTCAATAGTCAAATTAGAAACCATCTCGAGTACAAATGTAGGAGTACGTACGAATCTAACAATATTGATTGGGCGTTGTTGAATGTTGATACCTTTTTGATCAAAGTATAGATACTTTGACTACACATAAAACTTATATGTAAATTAGAAAGGATAGGAGGGAGTATATTGTACGTTCAAAAACGAAACGAACATTGAATACCCTTTATATATGATTTGCGGATGCTATGATCACCAGTTCAAAATTTTGAATCTGCCTTAGGTACCACGTGCCCCCACTCGTTCCCTCTCGATTTCATCTCGTGGTCCGGAGATCTATTGAAAGAGGACTAGGGTGGGTACATGCGAATGATACTCGGCAGAATGTTCAAATGAGGCATGCGGGAGGATGGACTCGACTGGAGGGCGACATGATCGATGGAGAAGAGGGTTGGAGAGGAATGAGAAATAAGCAAACGCCACATGATTATACTTGAACGGCTCAAATAAACAATAAGTTGTCTCACTTGGCATACATAGTGAAAGGCCTAATGCGCAACGCGGAGCACTGACGCTCGAATATGGCCGGGAAAACAAGGAAACCGACATGTGGGGCACACCCGTCGGGACGACGTAGCGCAGACTAGTCCAATGGAGGAGCTGGCCCACGACCTCCTCGCCACCGACAACCGTTCATGTGGGTCGTTGGGGCCAACAACCGGGTGCAGCTCCCGCACCGCCTTTGGACACGGTGATCGCGGTGAGCGACACGCTCATATCATAGCTAGACACGGTCGGTTTCAGTGTGCCGAGGGTGGCGTTAGTGCTGTGGCACAACCAACGGTATGTTTGGTTTGTGCCCAAGGTTGCCCCATCAAAGCATTGGGTAGCCAAAATTTTGGTTGAGGTATTGGTTGCCCATGATTTGGCCGACATTGGCAAGAAAAATGAACTAGAGTTGGCTAGAGTTCATTGGCATGCCAAAGAAATGGCAACCATCCAAACAAAGACCAATCTTTGGGTCATGACCAAAATTTTGGTTGAGGTATTGGTTGCCCATGATTTGGCCGACATTGGCAAGAAAAATGAACTAGTGTTGGCTAGAGTTCATTGGCATGCCAAAAAAATGGCAACCATCCAAACAAAGACCAATCTTTGGGTCATGACCAAAATTTTGGTAAGGTGCACTTTGGCCACAATCCACACACACCCCAACACCCAGCTCGTCGAGGATGCACGGGGCGCCGCGATGCGTCCGCGGAGTGGTGTAGTGTGGCCAACTGCATCCTCTAGACCTGAGACCATGCCGGGTCGTCTTGCTTTTTCAATGACATGTGGGGATCGCATGTGAGCAAAGGGCATCTCCAACGTTGACACGACCGCAACTAACTACCATAGCACACCAAAACCCTCGTCCCTCGCGCCATCGCGCGGTGCGTTCCCAGCCGGCGCCAGCTGCTCGCATTCATGTTGTCCGTTTGTATGCCATCGTTAAGATGCTCGGTGCCCGAGGAACCAACTCGGGCAACTTAATGACGCACCCGAACGCTTGGCCTCACCGGAATGTGCTACTTAAAGCGGCAACGCCCAGCTAACCTCCACACCATAGCGCATCGTCCTCCTACCTGGCACCACATCCGCCATGACCGCAAGTGCGAACGCTCTGCAGGAGAGGTTGTCTTTGGGGATGAAGCTCGAGGTCGCCGCCCTCGCTCAAGTCGCCTCTCGCGATGCAATAGCGGCGTAGCCGGACGCGGACGCGACCGCACAAGCGGTGGCCACCCTGGCGGCCGACGACGGGAGCACCGTCAACCACGCGTCCTACTTGCCGCTGTCCAACGTTCGGCACCGCCGAGGTCGGGGACTCCTCCGAGGATGAGTAGGGCATGGGAGGCGGCAGGGCATGGTGTGCCAACTGGCCAGTCTGTATCCCGTGTTCTACTCTTCCTCGCCGGAGACCGCACCTTCACTTCACGGGTCTTGAACCCTGCCCCCGTACATAGAGATCGCAGATGGAGGACGTCGATCGCCGTCGTAGAATAGGTTTAGGGTCGGGTTCTTTTATTTTTCTGTCCTATAAAAGTTCAAATGTAATGAAAATCTGTCGTGTTTGCATTAATCTTGGCCGGTGTATATGAACTTTCACAATAATATACATATTGTAGGAGTACTAGCAAGATGCCCGTGTGTTGCACGGAAGATCAAGATCTTGTGGGAGAAAAGGATGAATGAGGGAAAGCCTTATCTGCAAATGTGGAGAGGAGTGCGGGTAAATTGTCATAGTTTCCTTCCTATCCGTTAGATATAGATCAGACGGCCTATATTGCAGGATGACAGGCACACCATCATCACCAACTCTGCTTTTTACTGAACCGAGACAAATCTAACATGCGAAGTAAAATAAACACATAGGGTCTATACATACACAAATTATCTTAGGCACTCCAATAGTACGTCCACTACACATTCACGCATTTCACATCTTTCTACATCTACGGGAACCTATGAAAGGGTTAACGTAAATTGCCTCTCTCTCTCCTCCCCTGATTTTCATGGTGGTGGGCTCCTCCCTCCCCCCAATATACAATCAACAGCTCACACGTTTCACATTATGTTAATTACGTAACTGGGATTATGTAGGTGTAGCATTACTCATCCTAAAAACCCAACTAAGCCAACCTCCCAGCATATCGTGCGGGAAAAGACCCGGCCGCGCCGTTTTAGTCAGGATTACCGGATTAGTAGTTGTAGTATCGATGGATCGCGCGAAGCAACAAATTTTTTTTTGAGGGGGCGAAGCACCTAGTTTAAAAGGAAAAAAGGCGGTACACTCACATCACTCCTGTCGCGGTCGCATTGCACCCCTCACATGTTCGGTCCTGCACACGGCTCACGCAAACGGAACGCACTTCGGCTTGCCTCTTCACTGACACGTGGGACTGCACTTGGAGAAACCGACCATGCACCAAACTCCCCCCGCCCACCGC